>NC_085879.1:44425516-44435516 GCF_034702125.1 Engraulis encrasicolus
GAGGCGAAGGCACGCGAAAGCAAGCGAACAGGAGCGAAGCGAAGCGAAATTATTAAAGAAAGTTTAATGTTATGCAAATGAGGAGTGAATTTGCCTGCTACGACCCAATCAAATCAACAACATAACTGTTCCATTCGATTTGATTCACTGCGACGACCTGATGACGGTTGAATTTCGCCTGTCTTCGCTTCGCCTCCTATGTGTCCCTACCGTCACTCTCCCTCTCACTCTCTCTCTCTCTCTCACTCTCTCTCTCTCTTTCCCCTCAAACTCCCTGTCTGTCCCTGAACTTTTCAGATGTACCATGGCAACAACCCGATACTTTGTTTAACCCCGCCTCACCCCTAATTGCTCTCTCACTCAAGTCAATTGCTCAGCCATTTTCATGGGCTCTTATTGCCACACACACACACACACACGTTTGCGCACACAAACATGCATGCACGCACACGCATGCACGCACGCACGCAAAGCACGTACGTGCACACACACAAACACACAAACACACACACACACAAAAGGGTTGATGACTACACACACACACACACACACACACACACACACACACACACACACACACACACACACACACACACACACACACACACACACACCCACACACGCGCGCGCACACACACACACACACACACACACACACGTACAAAAGGGTTGATGACTACTTATTGTTGCCATCACCTCCTCACTGCCCAGGGTAGTGTTTATGTATAGTTGTAGAGAGTTACTTATGCACAATCCCTGGTGCTGAACAAAAAGATTACGTATTTTTTGAAAAAAAAAAAAAATCCTCTTTAAGGTTTTTTTTTCTTCTTTTTATTCATTCATTCAATGGCATTGCATGAATGAAAAAGAAGAAAAAATAACTCAAAGAAGAAAAAAATCCAAAGGAGTGTGCAAACCTTTTTTCCAAAAAAAAAAGTGTTTATGTATAGCTAATGGTGTTGATGGAAGTAGCCTACATCGCTCCCCCAAGTTGAGCTGCATTATTCATTCCTAGTGGCTAAGTCCTTATATGGCGTTGGATTAAGCACTCCATGCAGCAGAGAGAATTGATTGTTCAGCTTAACCAAAAACAAACACCAAGGACCTCCGTCTGAGTGGTGTGACCATGTTGTGTCTGCTGCTGCTAATGTTGAATTCCGCTAGTTTCTCTCCGTTACATCCAGAGGTGTCGAAAGTAAAAGAGTACATTTCTGATGTAAGTATATGCACAACACTGGCTGGCACGTGTTATTACATGGACCTAGCTCTTACACCACTTACTCCATTGTAGCTAATAAGGTAGAAAGACTGGGTAACGCTTTACTTTACGGTACAGTAATTACTGTGTACTTTCTGTGTAACAACAGGGTAACAGAAAGACGTTACATGGTATCTAGCAGGTAAAAGGGGATAATTACAAAGTAAATACCATGTTATACACATATCTCCAGAATTACTATGAAACTACTGGGTATTTTCTAACCATCTAATCATCAAACTTCTCTCTGTTACCCTGTTGTTACCCCATTAATGATATTTACTTTTGTTAGGAATTGTCAGGATCCGGTCTCTGTGTTGTTGTGTTGGACTGGTGTTTCCCTGTGTTTTACCATATGCCTCCCGTTTCTTGTCTGCATTGCTGTCCATGTGCTTTTGTTTACATTCTCATCCTGTTATTGTGCTCCTGTGTTTTCCTGTCATGTTTCTACCCCGCCCCTGATTGTGCTCCACCTGTTCTTAGCTTTGTGCTAACTCGTCCATTAGTTTCCTGTTCCTAATGTCTTAATTATTGCCCTTAGTGCCGTCTTGCTGTTCTGATTGTCCTCACCTGTATCTTGTCTCGCTTCCCCTCATCTGTTTGCTTGCCATCGGCCCTCCTGTAGTGTTTTCACCTGTTGTGTTGCCCTGGTAGTCTTAGCTCGTCCTGTTCCTGTTACCTTGTTACCTCATTACCCTATTGTTGGCCCTGTCATCGTTCTCTGTCATTTGGTTCACCTGTTCGGTTCTTAGTTTTGTCATGCCCCCTGTTTCATGGTTACCTGTTCATTGCTTTTGATCTTGTTCCACCTGTCTTGTTCTCGTTTCCTTGTTATTAGTATTAGTCTGCTCACCTGTGTCTTGTTTGCCCTGGCCTATTGTGTAATGTTCCTTGTTAACTTCCCTGTGTATTTAAACCTTGTGTTTCCTGTTGTCCTGTGTGGTGCCATTGTTAGGTCTTGTCTTGCCGTAAGTCTGTCCCTCTGTGAATCTTGTAATGTCAGTTTTCCTGTTAGTTTTGTTAGTCTCTACCTGTTTTCCCCCTCGTGGGTATTTTGATTTGTAGTTCTTGGATCTTCTGAGCGTTGCCATTTGTAGTGTTTGATTTTGTTTCTCGCGTCTTAAAATAAAAAGAAAACCTAAGTTTGTCCTGAAGCCTCAGCCGTCTACTGTGCCTGCATTTGGGTTACTCCTTGTCTGAAAACCCTGACAGTAATGGCTGTTGTTCCGATAAATGAATCTTTTGGTGCTCCGTCTTTGTCAATGTATTCCCCTTTAACAGAGCCTGATTGGAGAGGAGGAGGTCGGATGGCCAGCTGGATGATTGCAACCCAAATAAGTGGGCCGGCCGTTCCTGTGCTCACTCTCTCTCTCTCTCGGCACGCCACACTGGTCGATCGTTGGAGCTCTCGTGTTAACATTCCAAAACTTGTAAAAAATAAATATCCATTGTGAATGACGCTGCGGTGTGGTCTCCCGTTTATGTTGGGGTCGCCTCGAGCCAGGCGGTCCTAACACTTTGTAATTACCCCCTTTTTACCCTTTAGATACTATGTACAGTGAGTCTAATATGTATTTGATCCCTTGCTGATTTTGTTGGTTTGCCTACTAACAAAGACATGATCAGTCAATAAATGTTATGATAATATGTATTCTAATATGGAGAGACAGAATATCAAAAAGAAAATCCAGAAATTAACTTAAGAGAATATATATTAATTTATTTCCATTTCATCGAGCAAAATAAGTATTTGATCCCCTGCCAACTGATTACAGTTCCGGGCCCACAGACCAGATGGGCACTTCCGATCAACTTGTCATCTGAATTAAAGACACCTCTACATACTAACATGCATTAAAGACACATTGAATCAGCAGAATCAGTCCATAGTATGAGTGAATCAGTCACACTCCAACCTCACCAGCATGGGAAAGACCAAAGAGCGGTAAAATGATTTCAGGGACAAGATTTTAGACCTGAACAAAGATTCAAATGGGCTGCAAAGCCACAAGAAAGAGACTGGGTATTAATGACCCAGTTGTTGATGCATTTCTTCCAAAATGTGAGGAATACAAAATGACTATCCATCAGCCTGTCTGGGGCTCTATACAAGATTTGACATTTTGTAGGGATTTGATAATCATGAGAACAGAAAGAAAGCACCCTAGACCTGTACGGGATGAACTAGGCAGTGATAGCAAAGCTACTGGGACCAAAATCACTGAGAAAACTACTGGTAGCACTTAATGCCACAGAGGTTTCAAATCCTGTAGTGCACACATGGTACCTCTACTTCAGAAGGAACCTGTGCAGTCCCACCTGAGGTTTGCCAACGGACATCAGACTGCTTTAGGATATGATAAGGAGGTGCTGTAGTCATATGAAACCAAAATCAAGCTGTTTGGCATTAACACAATTCAATGTGTTTTGAGAAAGAGTACTGCTGTCTATGATTCCAAGAACACCCTCCTCACCATCATGCATGAAAGTGGTATCATTATGGTTTTAGGGTGTTTGTCTGGCCAAGGCACAGGGCAACTTCACATTGTCAATGAATGGATGGAGGGAGACATGTAATGTGCAATCCTGAGTGCAAACGTCCTTCCCTCCACCACCACACTGAAGGGTGGGCCATTTTTGGATCTCACAACATGACAATAATACATAACATACAGTCAAAGCAACGAAGGAGTGGCTCATTAAGAAGCATATTAAAGCCGTGGAGTGGCCTACAGTCTCCAAATATGAACCTCATAGTAATAATTCTATGGAAAGAACTGAACCTCCCATTTGCCAAGCTACAGCCACAAACTATTAATGTTTTAGAGATAATCTGCAAAGAAAAATGGACAAAAATATTTTCTACTATATGCACAAACATTGTCATCAACTAAAAGAAGCATCTGGCCTCAGTGCTAGACAACTAGGGCTTTGCCACAAAGCACATTATCTTCTTTAGCTAGAGGGGTCAAATACTTATTTGCCTAAATTAAATACAAATAAATTAAAATATATTATTTTAAGTTATTTTCCGGAATTTCTTTTTGATATTCTGTCTCTCCATGTTTGAATACATATTATCATAAATTTATAGACTGATCATGTCTTTATTAGTGGGCAAACCGGCAAAATCAGCAAGGGATCAAATACATATTGGACTCACTGTAACTTCTCTCTGTTACCCTGTTGTAACTGTACCGTAAAGTAAAGTACCAAAGACTGCATTGTTACTGAAAAACATGAAAAACCTAGCAAGAACCCACCACAAACTTGCTCAAACCAGCAGAGAGTCAGCTGATTGTAAGACAAGGAAGAGTAGGTATGAGTAACTGGTAACACTTTATATTAGGGTTACATCTATTAGCACTAATACATACAATGTTAAAGCGAGGTCAAATGGGCATACGTACAGGAAGTCATAGGTGATGGGCATATATGGTTAAAGTGATACTGTCCCATTTTTGGAAATACGCTTATTTTGCACCTCTCCTTCAGTTAAATAATAGGGTTTTACCGTTCTCTACTTTCAACCGTTTTCTGAGTATGGCAGTGCAAATTTTACCTCCAAGCTAGCAGTTAACATTGAGTCCTATGAGACCGGTTAGCCGCCAGCTGGTCTCATAGGACTCAATGTTAACTGCTAGCATGAAGGTAAAATCTGCACTGCCATACCCAGAGAACGGTTGAAAGTACAGGAGAACGGTAAAACCCTATTATTTAACTCAAGAGGAGGTGCAAAATAAGCTTATTTCCAAAAATGGGACAGTATCACTTTAAGTGTGTCATGTATATCATGCCTTGCAAATTTGGTAATGATACATCCTGTTGTTGAGGACTTACCACTTGGTGCAATGTCATAAGAAGCTGAAGCCACTTTACCATATCTATGACGCCATTTTGTGACATATATTTTCATATTTTTTTGTTATTTCCATTAACATCAGACAACTTTGTGAGCACTTAAGTGGTTTGAAACATATAATCATACAAATTTAAGTGCATTACCTAAATTTGATGGAAAATACTTTATGGTGAGATTTTGGGCATTATAATCAGATAATGACGTCATAATACCAGATAATGACACAAAAATGGCCCAGGAATGCCATAAAAGCTCAGTCTGAATAGGGTTAAGTACTTAGTGGTATATACCAAACAGCGCTAAGACCATTACCCAGTTTGAATAGTTACTGTGCATTTTCAAGGGTAACAGAGAGAAGTGACTTGGTATCTATTCAGAAAAAGGGGGTAGCTACAAAGTGAATGTTTAGTAACTCTGTAGGAAATATCTAAATTTGCAAGCTTTCTTCTTGTTTTGAAGTTCTAATTCGGGGAGCTTTTGGGAAACTTTAACGGACGGTGTGTGTGTGCTTGTGGCAGCATGTGTGTGAACGTTGATAGTAGCTTATTCACCACTGAAAAGTTAATATTGAGGCCTTTTGCACTGTGTGTGTGTGTGTGTGTGTGTGTGTGTGTGTGTGTGTGTGTGTGTGTGTGTGTGTGTGTGTGTGTGTGTGTGTGTGTGTGTGTGTGTGTGTGTGTGTGTGTGTGTACTGAGAGTGGAACACTGCCAAACAATCCTAATACTCGTGTCCTCCGCCATTTAGAGAAATGTTTGAAAATTGCTCTGTAATTTCTTTGATAGACATGTGCACGCACGCACACACACACACACACACACACACACACACACACACACACACACACACACACACACACACACACACACACACACACACACACACACAAACACTGCAAAAGTCCTTATTATAAACTTTTGAGTGGTAAATAAGCTACTATCGACATGCACACACATTCTGCCACACACACAAACACGCAAGCATGCACGCACACACGCGCACCAGTCCCCAGAAACATCCTGAAAAGGGGCTGATAAAGGCAGACGAGAAAAAAGAGAGAGGGGAGAGAGAGAGAGAGAGAGAGAGAGAGAGAGAGAGAGAGAGAGAGAGAGAGAGAGAGAGAGAGAGAGAGAGAGAGAGAGAGTGTGTGTGTGTATGTGTGTGTGTGTATGGGGGGGGTTGGGTGCCTGGAGATTGTGTGTGTGTGTGTGTGTGTGTGTGTGTGTGTGTGTGTGTGTGTGTGTGTGTGTGTGTGTGTGTGTGTGTGTGTGTGTGTGTGTGTGGACTTGGGTGCCTGGTGACCTGCCCTCAGGGATTACCTGTCAGAGATTGGCTGTCGTCACTGTCACTCATCTGACTGTGCTGGAACGGCGAGGAATGATTGGCCGAGGCTCTGGGGAAGCAGAGTCATTACTGCAGCTCATGGGTCAGCAGGCAACGGCTAATCAGATATCACAAGCTGAGCACATACACACATACACACACACACACACAGACACACACAAACACGGGCACGCACATGCACGCGCGCACACACCCTCACACACACATAGACATACACACACAGACACACACACACACACACGTGCACAGACACACACACGCACTCGCGCACACACACACACACACACACACACAGACACACACACACACACACACACACAGACACACACACACACACACACACACACACACACACACACACAAGTACACACACACATACGTATGCTCACACATGTCATGCACGCAGACATACGCACCTATGCACGCATGCACACATACACACTAGCATGCACAAAGACACGTAAACGGACACACACACACACACACACCACAAAGAGATACACATGCACACATGCATGTGCACACAGACACACACGCACGCACCCACGTGTGCATGTGTCCTGCACACGCATGCACTCACACACACACATGCGCGCGCGCACACACACACAAACACACATGGGCGCGCGCACACACACACACACACAAACACACACACACACACACAGACACACACCACACACACACATGCGCGCGCGCACACACACACAAACACACACACACATATACCAGTACACATACACACACACAGAAAGGATAGCCTGAAGAGGGTGCCAAAGGTCGTTGATTACACACTAAGAGGAACTGTCACTGTCACTCTGCCTGACTCCCCGCTGTGTCCCTTCACTTGTCACCGCATATGTCACTTGTCCTAATTAGTTAAAGACATCCAAGCGTGTTAAGAGAGGTTTTTTTTCTATCACTTAGGGGACCTCAAGGGGGGTGGGTGGGGGTCACTCTCAGAGGGTGCAGGAGAAATGGGAATTTTACACAGGGTTGCCAGATGAGGCTGATGATTTCCAGCCCAAAAAATGCTCAAAACCCGCTAGAAGCACCAAATCCCGCCCAATTCTATTGATTTCTATGGCAAAAATTGGACTGTTTTTTTCTGCTAAATGCCATTTATACCTGCACAAGGCCATCCTAAGCAGCCCAATTGGGCGGGAAACAGCCCAATCTGGCAACACTGATTCTACAATTAAAGGCAAAGTATGGAGCTAATTTCTCCACATTTCTTTCACCCATGCCACTTGCACTTCACGCTTTTTGAAGAAATATATTTTTTGGGAATTTATTTTTATATATAGGGTCTTGTTGCCTTTTTTAGATTTTGACAGGATAGTGGAGGAGAGACAGCAAATGAGTGGGGTGAGAGAGACGGGGAAGGATCAGCAAATGACCCGGGGGGCCAGAATCGAACCTGGGTCGCCGGCATAGTAACCCAGTGCCCCACCATTGGACCATAGCAGGGCCTTGCACTTTACTCTTTGCACCTTACATGTGTGTGTATTAACGTTACGATACAATACGATAGTGCTTTAATGTCAGTTTTCACTGACATTCATTTTGAATCCATGAGCAAGACTCGTTTAAGAAAGGACATACACATAACATCACAAGACTATTGCACGTGCCATGTTCCATATCCATGCTCCATTTTTTTTTTACTGCACGTGTGTGTGTGTGTGTGTGTTTGTGTGTGTTGGACACTGGTCAAACACAATTTCAAACTTCTGTGCTAACCCTTTTACATAGATTTTTGACATAAAGTACAGTTGACTTGACTCGACTTGACTAATTTAACACCTTCGTGCAGAGCATCTGTTATACATGTATTGTCACCTGAATGGTTATGACCAAGTCTTAATCGGTTACTTAAAGGTACACTGTGCAATATTTTTTGTTGTTTATTTCCAGAATCCATGCTTCCCATTCATTAATGTTACCTTTTTCATGAATACCTACCACCACCATCAAATTCTAAATATTCATTATGACGGGAAAAATTGCACTTTTCATACGTGAAAAGGGCGATTTTCTCCATGGTCCGCCATTTTGAATTTCCAGAAATAGCCATTTGTAGCTGCAAAAATGACTGTACTTGGGCCACAATAGAAAATATTAGTTTATTACTTCGTAAACTTTCATAAAAAGATCAAATTTGGCAATAGGCAACCCAGTTTCAATGAGCAGCATAGTTGCAGTACCTTTTTTGGCCATTTCCTGCACAGTGTACCTTTAAGAAACTCTGTATTGTCAGCAAAGACTGAATAGGCCCACTGGGGACCCATCTGCAGTAGGAGGCTACACTGCTGTTTTTGAAATTTTTTGCTGCTCCACAAGTTTGATATTTTCAACTATGATAATAAACTAATATTCAAACATGATGCAAACATGAACTATTTCTGATAATTATTGGAGAAAATGGAAGTAATTCTTGGACTTGGAAATATTGGACACTATAAAGATCCATTTATTTTTTGTAAAAGTGTACATTTACAAGTCATAATGGAAATTTGCTAATTGATGGTGCTAGATATGCAAGAGAATGATAACATTTGAGAGAGGGTAGCATCCATTCTTCCTTTACGACAAAAACTGGCACCCACATTGGCCAAGCACATAGACACAGTCAGGCCCGTAGGGAAGGCGGGGGGGTCGAGGGGATCGTTCAATGTATTGTGTGCAATATAATGGTGTAGTCAAGCCTATTTTTTGCCCCTAATCAGAGCGATATTTTCTAGATACTGAGATCAGTGTGTCCCCTGCCTATGCTGGTAATATAGCTAAACCCACTATAACGCCGTGAATGTCGCTCTTTGAAGTGAATGACAGGAGCTGCCCTGAGCACTTTTGTCTCCCCCTCCATCTCGCTATGCTTGTGCTCTTCTACAAGTGCAGCCCCAGAGCTGTCAGTCCCACCCGTACTAGGTCTCCTTTGACGCTGATAAATGGCAATAACATTCTCTAGTCTCTCACTTGCAGTGCCGATGATGAAGATAGATTATTTTGTAGATCTACACGGTAGGGCTCGAGTCATATTCCAACTTAAGTTTTCAGTTTCCAAATTTAAAGATATTTCTGATGGATAGTTCTGAAGTAAACTGATCAAAAACGTATCAAATGCACGATAAACTGAAAACGAGTTAGGACTACTTATGTTCCTAATTCCTCAATTCCTAATTCCTGGCACTGTGGTCAGAAAAGGTGTCTCCATCACCTAAAAACCGCACAACCTCTGTCCTGCGCGTGCCTAATGTCTGTGAATCTTCATTCATAACCAAATCAGGGGTGAATTTCTTGAAACCAAAGTTGCTTACGACATTAGCTACTTCGTTGCTTTCAATGCATTTTCCCATTGGCAACTACCAAAGATGCTAACAGGCTAACAACTTCCCTTTTGAGAAACTCACCCCAGCAGAGCCGTATATAGAGAACCAAATCAGAATCGCAAATGCCACCTACAGGCGCTTAGTGGTAACACAAATTTCTGAAACCAGTACTACTGTAAATTAGTAAATGAAATGCAGTACGGATT
>NC_085879.1:44445516-44453016 GCF_034702125.1 Engraulis encrasicolus
CAAACATCTCTCTCTCTCTCTTTTGCTCTCTCTCTCTCTCGCTCTCTCTCTCCCTCTCTCTTTCTCTCTCCCTCTTTTGCTCTCTCTCTCTCTCTCTCTCTCTCTCTCTCTCTCTCTCTCTGTGTCTCTTACACTTTCCCTTTGTTCGTCTCTCTCTGCCTTTCTTTAATGCTCTTGTTCAATGTCTCTACCTTTGAAGGAGTTACTCAAGGTAAAAGTGTACCACTTACCCTGAGAATGCCAACTCCCAGGCTAATTTAACTGATAAAACAGACAGCATATTTTCACCATCTTCGTCTGAACAAGCTGTTCGCTTTTGTTCTAGACGTTGTTGAGTATTAAGACAGCCGTCGTGCACTTTTGAACTGTGAATTCAATTATAATGCTGGAGCTTCACAGGCCTACGTGTAGTGAGCCACAGGTATTAGAAACGTAGTTAAAGGTAGTATATATTTGAAAAAGGTAGGTCTGCACACTGCCGATAAGCTCCAAAAATAAACTTTGTTATTTGAAAAGCAACGTTTCGATCACGCTGGATCTTTATCAGACATGATGCCTGATGAAGATCCAGCATGATCGAAACGAAACGTTGCTTTTTAAATAATAAAGTTTATTTTTGGAGCTGATCGGCAGTGTGCAGACCTACCTTTTTGTCTGGCACCTGTAACAACAAGTGTTTTTGGATGTGCGCACGCCCCTACCCAAAACTAATAAAGGTAGTATAACATATAGTGGCGTGGATTAGCACTGCCCTCACGATCCGATTCGATCACGATTCGGGAGGTAGCGATTCGATTCGATCCGATTCTATGCGATCCGATCTGATTCGATTCAATTCTACAATGCATTGCCATGCATTACATTTCTACTGAAAGCAAAGCAAATGTTTAATCAGTCATGATGAGGCAATACAAGTAGTCAGATATTGAGCAAAAATGTATTGGCTGTTTTCTGTATCAGTCTGTATCAGTCTTGCAATGTTTTGAGGTGCTTTTATTTAATTTAACATTCATTTGGTCCCGAAATATCCATGGAAGTAATTGAAACTTTAAAAAATTGCTGGATCGATTCTGGAACTTGCCGGATCGATTCTGGATCGTCCATGCCCCGCATTGGATTGGATCGCCGGATCGATCATTGTTGACACCACTAATACCATATGTCAGAGGTGAGCAAACTCAGGCCCGGGGGCCACGTGCGGCCTGCTGAGTCATTTCATGTGGCCTGCAGAGCCTTTACAAGAAAGACACAATTCAACTACAAATCCCCTCAACAGTCCCATTAAAGCCAATCTGAAACAGGGGTTTTGCAAACTCAAGATTAACCAAGCACATATTTTTCATCTGAATGCCTTTCATTACGATGTGCAGGAATTATTATTGTGGGCCTTAGGCCAAGATAATTGCCAACCTTTCTTCAAGGATCTTCAATATGGTAGACCAAGATAAGCTGTAGCATGTGTCACCAATTCAACAAATTGGGATCAACTGTGGGGTTTCCTAAAAGGGCATGACTTTCTCATTGAACTCCATTCATTCTCCTAAGTGTCCTAAAGGGGCATGGCTGCCATAGGATTGCAGTTAACACTAGAACTACCACGGAGGGGTCAATTGACCTTTTTACCTAAAAGCCCCACAAGAGGGTCATTTGACCCTTTGGACCCCCTGCGGACACTCCTTTTGTTGTGGAAATGTGGCTGTTAGCACCTCACAGCTGTCACTTGAGACACAGTGTGTGTGTGTGTGTGTGTGTGTGTGGATCATTTCCAATGCCTATTGAGTGCTGTATCTCTGCATCTTCGTTCCTTGGAGAGGAGCTTCTTTCACCACAAAATTCTTGAGGGAAGTGAAGCAGTAGTCCACATGCACTGGTATTTATCCATCTAACAATTGCCAGGTTGCATTCACATGAGTCGTTATGGTCACATGGCATGGGAGATTCACACGTTACAGTTTTTCTCGATTGGTTCGGCTAATTTCTCGAAACTGAGATGACATTCTCAAAACAACACGGACAAATCCCCAAACCAACTTGCAATTTCCCAAAACAGAATGGCATTTTTCATTGCTTTCATCAGATATCAAATGCTTTGTACATGTCTCAAATGTTTAGTACATCTCTGTAGATGGATATGTACAAATACCCTTTAGTTGACACATTCAGCATAGATTTAGCACATTTTCCAAATAAATTGACCTTGCTTATCTAAACGAATTAGACAATTCTCAGTCTAATGGTTGCCCTCTCCAAAACACGTCAGCATTATTTCATTGTGTAAGTCATCATATGCAAAGTGGTCTACGCAGTTCCCAAAACAGTCAAGGACATCATATTTTAAGAATATTACATAGTAAATGTTCAACAGGTCAGATGGTATTGTAACTTTACTAGTTAGTAGAAAATAATTTTACAACCGTATATACTACAGTTTCCTCTGTTATTTGGCTAATTTCATGACATTTTTTCAAACGACATTCTGTTTTGAACAATTGCTAGTTGCTTTGGCATTTGTCCATGTTATTTTGTGAATGTTATCTCTGTTTTGAGAAATGAGCCAAACCCATGAGAAACCTGTGATATATGGGCATTACTTTCTGTATATGAATTTACAGTAAAGAAAGTTACTGATAAATGTCCTTGGTAAATTATCTGTGTTGTCAAACTTCAATGGTTTCACTCACTTTTTCATTTTTATACATAGTCGAAATCTGTTAGCTGAACGTAGATAAAACACCTAACCATTTTGACTGGCAGTGCTTACACAATGGCAAACGGACAATTTATTTTAGGGGTACTGATGATATATGTGGGGAAGAAATTTAGTTTTGACACATGGGTAAACTGTTTTTGGGGTGATATAAGCGAGTGATGAGGATCCATGTAGTTATGCTGAACCATCCAGTTTATTTTGACAGAAGGACTAAATGAATGCAAATGAGCCAAAGCAATTGAGAAGGATCTATGCCATTTTGATGGTACTGACTATTTATATGTGAGACGGTTTAGTGCTGATGCAAGAATGAGGTGTTTTGGGAGGTATATGACATTTTGCTAGTTATCTGAACTGTTGTGCAGAAGTGTAAGAACGTTTGGCCAAATGACCCAATGGTTATAGGAATGTCATCTCAGTTTCAAGAAAAGAGCCAAACCAATCGAGAAAAACTGTAATTCAACCATTATCTGGTTGCAGTCATATGATACGTCATGATCACATGGGACATTCACAAGTTCATTGATGACTTATATGAAGAAAATGTGCTGACATGTTTTCAGGACAACCATTACACTGAGAATCAACCAATTGGGATAGATCAGCAAGGTACATTCATTTGAAAATTCTACTAAATGTAAGCTGATTGTGTTAACTGTAGGATACTTGCAGATAGCCAATTGCAAGGATGTACTAAATGATTGAGACATGTACAAAAGCATTTGAAATTTGCTGAAAGCAATGATGAATGCCATTCTGTTGTGAGGAACTGCAAATTAGTTTTGGGATTTGTCCATGTTTTGAGAATGACATCTCAGTTTCAAGAAATGAGCCAAACCAATGGAGAAAAACTGTAACACACTGTCCGCCAAACTGCGCTATCTGTCTTTGCTGCTGATATCTTCATGCAAGTTGCTATTTACCTGTGGTGATTTTGGAGGCTGACAGCCTTTGGGAAGAAGCTGTCTGACCCTGTTTGTCTTGGCTGTTAGCACTGTAAGGTGTGACCCCCTCACCCCACACACGGCCCCTAACAGCCTCATTACCATAACAAAATGAGTGATTAGTGTATTAGGTAAAAGCCGCGGGGTCAAATGACCCCTCTCTGGTACTTCTAGGTAGGCAGAAAAATCCTGGTAGTTCTAGTGTTAAGAGCATTATGTAGATCATATGGATCACCGGAAGAAACTCTATATGAATCATCTATACCTTACCAATCGTCTTTACGTCCTCCTGAATCCTTACACAAATACACGATAACACTTTCTTTCAACCCTTCAGATGTCTGGGTATGTGGGACTCGTTTTCAGTTTTTGACTTGAGAAAAATAGTATCAATTATTATGCTTTCACATTGAGATTCACTGGCCTTGCCTCATTTTCTGTGAGGAACATGAATCATGTGAGTCCCCTACTCTCTTTCTTCACGGTCACCTTGTCTTTCTCTCTCTGTATCTCTCACTCAATTCACTAACAGGATGAAGGGAACATGAGGGTGCAGGGGAGCTATGATTTTTTTTTTTTTCATGAATCGCCAATAATAAACACAATCTATGTAATACAATCACGAACACCTTACACGGGTAAGGGCCCTTAATTACAGTGCACTGACTCATTACCTATAGTGGAAGAATACAGTGGTGGGAAAACATACAAGTACAAATGTAGTGTTATTACTAGGGCTTGGACATTAATGCATTCATTTTGATTAATTAATCACACAAAAAAATAACGCGATTAAAAAAAACAACAAATTTCAACCCTCTGGTTGTGTTAGAAACATGGTCAAGTTCATGGTGTCAACGGTCAAAATTGACCGCCTACACAAAAAAGGTAATAATACATTGATTAAAAAAAATCTGATGTGCATATTTTGTGATTAATAACTTTTAGACATCCTTTTGAAACATTTCCAATGTGTTATAAATGTTATTCTGCTTTGTTTTAGTGATTTGTAGGCTTTTTTTCTTATCTTGCACCAATTCGTTGTATTAACCCTCTGGAGTCTAGGGCCTCTCAGAGGCTTTCAGGCCATTTGGAACACCTTTACTTTTTTCAAGTATTTCAACTAACTGTAAACATCTATGCTAATGTGGCACATATGGTTGTATTCTGAAAAGCACAACAAAAAAGAATATGAGGGTAACGTGAATGTAATATAAACTCTATATAACTTTGGGAGATGTAAATTAATGGTCCGGTAATTTTTGACCGAAACACCATGAATGTAACAAGTTCTTCAGGAATTTCATTATATTTCATTTTGACCATTTCAATATTCATTTTGACCATTTCAAGCTGGAGGATATCATGAAGTGTCATTTGTTTATGATGAAAAATAGAGAAGTTATTTAAGAATAGGTTTCAAAACGGTCATTTTTGACTGTAACACAACCAGAGGGTTAATCGTACTATAATATAGCTACATAGTTCTGGATTAGACCAGTGTGGAGGGCAGCATTTCGCCTCATGGTGAACAGTCTGCTGAAATTGAGAAGAATTCTCTCTTCTTTTAAAAATGAACAATATTTTTAGATTAAGCTTATTTATTGTCATTATTCAAAATCCATGTGAAAAAAAAAAGTTTCACTGTTTGCAAGTCAGATATTTAAATGTGATTAAAATGCGATTAATTTGATTAATTAATTTCAAAGCCTATAGATTAATTTTAGGGATACATCTATTAGCACTAATACATACAATGTTAATGCCTGCATAAGTAACTTGTAAGGCATGTACTATGCAAACGCTAAGGCCTACTAGGTCCTTACTAAGGTGAAATTGGTAATAAATCCCTTATTGTGCATGAACAAGACATTTGCGAATACATGCCTAACAAATGTTTGATTTTGCTTTGTACATGCCTTACAAGTTACTTATACAGGAACATTGCATGTATTAGTGCTAATAGATGTATCCCTAAAATAAAGTGTTACCAAACATTTTAATCGAGTCCCAGCCCTAGTTATTACATCACATATTTTGCTGATCTGGTTCTCAAACTTTTCTCATCATTCCCCCCTTCGAAGGGTCTGCATGCTTCCGAGCTCCTCCCAAAGGAAAGGTCACTGGTGAGATAAAACAAAGAGGGACTGCAGTGGAATGCAGATTCATAATATAATGTTTATAATTATGTAATGCTTAAAATGTATTGGCTTATTGGCGAGACAGGAAATCATTTCCTTGGGGAAAAAAACAAAAAACAAAATCAGATGTCACACCCATGAAGCCTCCGCGCCCCCCCAGGGGGGCTTGTGCCCCACTTTGAGAAAGACTGCCATAAAGACACTAATGGCCTTAATGTAACATGGCGTGGTTTTGTTTACATGTTTACAATACAACACACAATAAAACAATACTAAACAAACTAGTGCTTTCCAACCATCAATGACATCAGCTTCGAATTAATCAATGCTTTCAGTGAATTTTTACAGTGAACATTTCAGGCCTATACCTTGTTTTCAGAAAGGTTTATGATTTTGTTTTTGCTTGTAAATATTCCCCATAGTGGTCTTTTTGAGATCCATCACTGTATGCTTTGCGTTTGCTAGCGCCAATGCTGACTCACATAAGCTGGGGGGTTGTTTACATAACCACACACACGCACACACAAACACATGCACACACTAACACATACACACACACACACACACACACACACACACACACACACACACACACACATGCACACACACACACACACACACACACACACACACACAAACATAAACAGGTACGCAGGCAAGCTCATAGCCACACACACACACACACACACACACACACACACACACACACACACACACACACACACACATACACAGGTACGCAGGCAAGCTCATAGCCACACACACACACACACACACACACACACACACACACACACACACACACACACACACACACACACACACACACACAAGCACACACACAAACACACGCACACGCACACACACACACACAAACACACACGCACGCATGCCCGCGCGCACACACACAAACACACACACACACATACACAGGTACGCAGCAAGCTCATAGCTACACACACACACAGACACACACACACGCGTGCGCGTGCGCGCACACACACAAACACACACACACACACACATACACAGGTACGCAGGCAAGCTCATAGCCACACACACACACACACGCACACGCACACACAGCCATACACACACACACACACGCACACGCACACGCACACGCACACGCACACGCACACGCACACACACGCACACTTGCACATATACACACACAAACTACCTCTGCTCCAAGCAGCCTCAGCAACCTTTTTAACGCTCACATTCTGAAGATCACCAGTCACACAGGTAAATAAACAGACACGCACGTGCGCGCGGCACACACACACACGCACACACACACACACACGCACGCACACACACACACACACACACACACACACACACACACACACACACACACACACACACACACACACACACACACACACACACACACACACACACACACACACACACACACACAAACACACACACACACGCATGCAGGCAAGCACATAGCCACACACACACACACAGGCAGGCAGTCAAGCACATAGCCACACACACACATACACATACACACACACACACACACACACACACACACACACACACACACACACACACACACACAGACACACACACACACACACACACACACACACACACACACACACACACACACACACACACACACACACACACACACACACACACACTATAGGAAGATTGATGAGCGTAGCACTGCAGAGACAGGGTGATT
>NC_085879.1:44458016-44460516 GCF_034702125.1 Engraulis encrasicolus
GCAAACAACAACAACAACAACAACAACAACACTCGCATGAATATACGTTTGGAAGTGTGACCTTCCCTGTTTTTTACATTACATTTCAATTAGCTGATGCTTTTATCCAAAGCGACTTAAAGATATTTACACACTTCAGCCATAGATGGAGGTATAGGGAGAGGCAAGGCTGGGATTCGAACCTGCAACCCTTTGATCTGTCCAGCTCCCTACCCATCAGGCCGTGGCTGCATATTATTTTATTTTTTTATAATGTTTTTCTTTGGTCTTTCACTTTTATTAACTTTCATTTTCTGGTAATTAATTTTAATCACTGTTATTTACTTTTAATTGTTGTTTTCAATGCACCGTGTAACAATTATCATTATTCAGAAACTAGATTATAAATGAACAGTACAGAAAACGAAAAATACAAAAGTAATTTCATCACATATGATCGTCACTTTGCGACATAAATACTCACATTGCGCGATAAGAGCACTGGTGGCTCAATCCGAGGGCTTGGATTGAGTTTACTTCATCTTTACCTTATCTCTCTCTCTCTGTATCTCTCACTCTCAAAAACATACTGTATATACACAGAAATTCCCAAGCATAATGAAGGGAACATGAGGGTGAATATGAGCTAATACCCCCCCCCCCTTTTTTTTAAACTTATTTTTCTATATGCTCGGGTCAAAATAACCTAAAGACCTTCTGTGTAACAAAAACCCAAAACACCTGACAAGGGTTAAAAGGGTCTGCTTTGAGCAGAGGTGGAAAGAGTACTAAAATATTGTACTCAAGTACAAGTACTGTTACTCTGTTGAAAATGTACTCAAGTACGAGTAAATTTACCAGTCAAAAAATCTACTCAAGTAAAAAGTAAATAATTTAAAATGTACTGTGAGTTAAAGTAAAAAGTTACTTTTTAACAATCAGCGTCTTCTGCCTCTAGATGTGCAAGGGGTGCACTGGGTTAGAGGAAGAACAGCTAATGTTGATCTCCTGTGAGTTAAGTGAATCTCCATCGTCAGCCTCCATGTCAGCCATCAGCGTTTGAGTGAGAGGTCGCACGCGCCAACTCTTTATAAACTAGGCTAGAATTCTAGAGGTTTTTTTTCTTTTTTTACTCAGTAACGCTTGTGCTGTAAAATGTACCGAAGTACATTACTCGAAAGAAAATGTACTTAAGTAAAAGTAAAATTACACATTTTTAAAAGTAGTTTAAAAAGTACAAGTACACAAAAAAGCTACTCAATTACAGTAGCGCGAGTAAAGTAATTAGTTACTTTCCACCTCTGGCTTTGAAATATAGCAAGCTAGCATAAGATTGCTCTTCAGTACGCATACTGACTTGCCATGACCTTGTAGCCCCATAATGCACGCCGTTCCACTAGTGGAATGCTGTAATAGTCATTGAAAAGTTAACTACAATTGAAGAGTTCAGATGCAAAACCCCCTAAGTGCCTTTTCAGAAAATAATCTTAATTCATTTTTATTTAATACAAAGCTATCAAAATTGCATATTTTTTAAATTGTATTTATGTAATATAACTTTTTATATGTATTATCAAGTACATGAATGTAAACCAAACCAACAACAGGGTTCTCTAAAAATATAGACGTACAGGTCTTCAGAAATGGAGTTAGGGGGTTTTGCATCTGAACTCTTCAATTGTACTACACAGCTATGACATGACACAGGGCCTTTTGTCATGCACTATGACTTGGTCGTCACCATTCTGGTAAAAGCAAATTTATAACGCTGTGCCTTCACAGGTTAATGTTTCAATTTTGATTTTCCTCTATCTATAGTATCCCTTCAACCCATGTGGGTAACGTGACCTGAATGAATGTGGATCTTCATTGACATCCATAGGAGAGTTAAATGCTTCTGTGTAGAGATGAAATGTATTGCTCTTTGACGAGATCCGGATCACAGTGACTCGTTCCTTTCAAAGAGCCGTTCAAAAAACTGGCTCTTTTGGCTCTTTTTTAAATTATTTTTCAGAATATAATATTTTGACTCCATCTCAAGGTAATTTTGTCCAAACAACAACTGATTATTCTCCTGCTTCTAAAGACCGTTTTTGCCTCTCTTTGAGGTAAACAATTGTGTTTTTTCCCAAATTTAATTACTCTGGTCGAGGTCACGTGCTTAAAATGAATGAAAAATGAACAAAATAACAGTCGAGCGGCTCCCCCAGCAGTGATCCGGTTCCCATCGTTCACTTCAGGGAGCCGTTCAAAAGAACTGGCTCATTCATGAATGACACACCTCTACTTCTGGGCTAAGAGCCTTGTCTTTTGCCTCGCCTCGCAGTCTTATGAGACGGGAGATCGGGATTCGCACAGTAATTAAACCTCATTTGAAACAGTCCAGTGCCCCTGCTCAATTAAACTCCATTTTAATTCAACTCGTGTTCTCCAAAATAACCCCCTTTCCTTCCTCGTCTGAAAGGGGGCCCGGGAGAGACGTCTGAGAATTAAGAAATAGGAGATTATTAATTCCTTTGAC
>NC_085879.1:44468016-44470516 GCF_034702125.1 Engraulis encrasicolus
AGAGCATTATTAATTTTGATGACAACAGTATGACACGGCTTATAAATTGAGTTTCAATGACCTCATCAGTAAATAGTACACAAGGTCAGCACATGATTCAATACAAAAACATTTCAACAGTTCAATATAAACAAGCTAATGTGTGTCTGTGTGGGTGGACTATCCAACTATCCAGGGGAACATGGCTGCCCAGAGATAACTGAAGAAACAGCAGGTATGAAAAATAAACAGCATATTAGGATTCAATTTAACAGTCACACTATGCAGGTCAGTACGATAGCGGAAAAAAAAGAAACAAACTTTAATTTAAAACCACCTACACTCGGGAACACAACACCATCACAGTAGCAAGAATAAAACTTACTCTGGAGTAAAATACTAGATAACCACACAAACTTTCAATTATTGTTTTTCTTCATGCCTTGTTAAAGTTTGTTCTGAGGAACATAATCTGGTTGCACAGACTGCCTCAAGAAAAATGGCGACGCTTTCCCACAGAACAAGCACTTTCGGAATTCATAATATTTTTTCAAATTAAAAACGTCTTGTAAAACAAAAGTATTAGAGTATGGCTGAAGTGTGTTTCATTCTTGTGAAAGTTTAGTTTTAAAATCGTAGTTTCTGTGAGGTCTTTTCAGGGTCTTGAGTGTGGGCGAGCGTGTGTGCTAGTGTGTATGCGAGTGTGTGGGCGCGCACGCATGTGTATATGTGTGTGAGACGGGCGACCTGCCTGATGAAGTGACACAGTGTCATTGTCATTGTCCTCTCCAAGGGTGACGCACAGATGCTAACGAAGTCAGCCAAGACATTTACAACTGTGTGTGTGTGTTTGTGTGTTTGTGTGTGTGTGTGTGTTTGTGTGTGTGTGTGTGTGTGTGTGTGTGTGTGTGTGTGTGTGCGTGCGTTTGTGTGTGTGTGTGTGTGCGTTGTGTGTGTGTGTGTGTGTGTGTGTGTGTGTGTGTGTGTGTGTGTGTGTGTGTGTGTGTGTGTGTGTGTGGATATGTAGATGAGCACACTCGGCAGCCAATTAGGTGTCTGGGGTCAGAACAGGGCTCGGGGGGTCCCGCCTCCTGCATGGGTCACTTGCCACAGTCAGAGATGCTGAATAATGTGGCATCATAAGCTGAGCCTGTGTGTGTGTGTGTGTGTGTGTGTGTGTGTGTGTGTGTGTGTGTGTGTGTGTGTGTGTGTGTGTGTGTGTGTGTGTGTGTGTGGGTCTGTGTGTGTGTGTGTGTGTGCGCGTGCGTGTGTGTGTGACTGCTTCTTCTTGAGTGTGTGTGTGTGTGTGTGTGTGTGTGTGTTAGTGTGTGTGTGTGTGTGTGTGTGTGTGTGTGTGTGTGTGTGTGTGTGTGTGTGTGTGTGTGTGCGCGTGCGTGTGTGTGCGTGCGTGTGTGACATAATGAGAGATGAATGTGATCTCCATCCTATTAGGCTCCCGTGGCTCAGAAGTCAGTTGCCATTGGCCAAGGACAGATGGAGAGACGGAGAGACAGACACACACAGAGAGAGAGAGAGAGAGAGAGAGAGAGAGAGAGAGAGAGAGAGAGAGAGAAAGAAAGAGAAAGAGAGAGAAAGAGAGTTCCAAAGCAGGAAAGAAAGAAAGAAAGAAAGAAAGAAAGAAAGAAAGAAAGAAAGAAAGAAAAACAAACAAACAAAAAATTTAAAACACAGACCATGGCAATGAGCATGCAGATTTCCAGGTCTAAAATGATAACCAAAACACACCTCAACTCAAGTCAACTCAACTAGAGGAACAATCGGCAGTGCTTCTTAAAGGGACACTGTGTGAGATTTTTAGTTGTTTATTTTCAGAATTCATGCTACCTATTCACTAATGTTACCTTTTTCATGAATACTTACCACCACCATCAAATTCTAAGTATTCATTATGACTGGAAAATTGCACTTTTCATACATGAAAAGGGGGATCTTCTCCATGGTCTGCCATTTTGAATTTCCAGAAATATACATTTTTAGCTGCAAAAATGACTGTACTTGGGCCATACTAGAAAATATTAGTTTATTACTTTTTAAACTTTCATGAAAAGATCAAATTTGGCAATAGGCAGCCCAGTTTCAATGAGCAGCATAGTTGCAGTACCTTTTTTGACCATTTCCTGCACAGTGTCCCTTTAATGATAGACAGGGAAGCCGACAGGAAGAGACTAAGGGGTCAGTTGTCCCGGGCTGAGGGAAATGGGAGGCACAGATTTGGGTTCTCAATACATTGCATGCATTGGATTAGGGAGCCCTTTAGATTCCTTTTCCCCAGGCCCGGCCAAAGCTCATTTTTTTGAAAGGGAAGAGTAGGGGAGAGGGGAGAAAGCCAAAGACAACCAGCAATACACTTTGAAAAGTAAATTACCAAACAAAATAAATATGTGTGTTTGATTAAGTGATGTTGAAGCAATTGATTTGCACGTGTCCCCACTAATTATTGTTACTTCTTGTTATGAAAAGACCTTTAATCATCTCATCAAAGTGTAAGACTTTTGATCAA
>NC_085879.1:44508016-44515516 GCF_034702125.1 Engraulis encrasicolus
AAAATCGAAAAGGAGTTACAGGACCTATTTCAATGCACTTAAGTGGTGACAGGAATGCTCACAATTGTATTACAGTAGGCTATATTACTTCAAATAAACTTATTATTAGTGTGTGGTGCTATAGATTATGCTTGAATATAGAATCAGATTAGGGTGAAAATATATTTATCACTAGTGTATATATATATCTACAGTATATATATCATTTCTTGCACATCTGTAGGTATTGTTAAGCTGGAAAATGCAGTGACTCCACCTACTTCCAATGCCTTGCAACTAGCTCATCAGAATATTGCATCACTCCTTTCAGGTAGATATGATAGAGGAAGGGGAAATAGAGTGGATGTTATTCAATTTGTTTAGAGATCTTTTATCTTCCACGAAGTGAAGCTCTCCAGTTCTTCTCCCATGAAAGAGCCAGCTATATATATATATATATATATATATATATATATATATATATATATATATATTTATATATTTCTTGCATCTGTAGGCAATTGTAAAGCTGGAAAAGATGAGATTGTGCTGAATCTAACATTACCTAATATGTATATATATTCTCAACATTGATGATGGTACACCATTCAATACATAATGTGTCCAAAAAAGAAAGAAAATGAACCAGTCCATTCCATAGATATAAAAGTTCAAAGGCTGGTTAATGAATTAACCGTAGTGGTGCTCTTTAGCCTAGTATTTAAGTATAATATTATTAACCAATAGGCCTACCACACAGTGAGGGAACTGGTATAAGGATATTTGTTCTTAAAACTTCCTTACAATAATATAGCGTACCAGAGATACACTGCACCAACATACCACTGACCATGACTAAATGCCATCTCACCCTGTCTAGATCTGGTCTGTATAGGGAATTTAAGTTCATTACATTTCCCTGACTCTTTTATCCAATGGCTACATTCAGTGTGTGTGGAAAATACAGAGTGCAGGCTTATACTGTATATAGGGTTATAAGAGTTGAGCATGAAGATAAATACTCCTAGAAGATATGTGTATGATATGTGTGTTTTCAGCTTCTAAAAAGTTGAGGGGGAAGACCAAACTCTTGTATCAGCTGGTAACTTGTCAGACCATTGGGATTACCTTGTCAGAGGCCAAGGCCAGACTGTTGGTGTTACAGTATTGCGAAGCAACATTACGTTTTAGTTCAGCCTCAGATCAAATGAAACAGTTCCTTCCAGGAGAGAATTGCACTCAAGGTACAGAACCTGAGTGGCATATTGGGTTAGGTACAGTCTGATTTTCTGTATATTGAACAGTGCAAAAGAGCATCAGTAATTTAAGCGGTGTTTTCAGAAATGATGGGCGGTCATAAATAATAACACCCAGGTTTATGTAGCGCTTTCTGGGGTAACAGTGGTTGACCTCATGTCTTGCTTGATATAATGGCAGATGATGGTGGTGTTGCTTCATCCATGTGGCCAGGTCTGAGAGACAGGCAGATAGACACATAGACATTGCAAAAAGGTGGAACCAAGACAATGCAGTAGAGCACCCTAATTTTCCCAGCTATTTATTGTAATTCAAGTTGTAGACATTGAATGCATAGCTTGAAATGGTACAAAGGTAATTAGACATCTAGAGGTGAAAGAGATGTTCTGAAACGTTTGTAGTGTACACGCAGAAACTATGGAGTTATCTCGCTGGACAGACAGGTGTTTATCATCAACATAGCAGGGAGCAGGGTGAGTGGACATGGACAACATTGCCCAGTGAGATGAGATAAAGATGGCAAAGACAGGGGGGGCTAGCACAGAACCTTGGTACCCCTGAGAGGATTTGAGTTGAGGGGTCTTGACCATGGCACATTAAAGGAATGCCCAGTGTGGTCTACCTCCGATGCCTTGTTCCCAATTAATTGTATTAAGCCTACATTTAGCAAATGGACCTGGATAGATAACGTCATTACTCTTCTGACTTGCACTTTGGTTGGTCCTTTCTTCCAGGTCCAGCCAAACAATTTGCTTAGCTGTAGAATATGATGTGGTTGCTGGATTGAAGTCTAGTGTATTTGACACACTGTGAAAAGCATCAGCAGGTGCCAAATCAAAAAACTTCTTTAGATCTATGATCGAAACGTTGCTCCAAATAAATTAAGTCTTTTGCAAGCAGTGTGCAGATCCTTTCCCGCTCCTACATGATGGTATTAAGCCACACCTGAGTGATGTCAGGTAATGCCTGAGTGAACCTAATGAAGAAGCTGTGCATGGATCTATGAACTTTTGAATTCACTGAATAAGTTTGCTATTCCCCTCCCTGTTTATTTCAGTAGGCTCATGAAATAAAAGGCATTTGCTTCCTGCTGTCAGGCTTTGGTAATACACATACCATTTGTATGTAAACATAAATCATTGCTCCTTCCAGGAGCAGTCTTTATCACACTACCACCACCCAGCACCTCCTCCCTCCCTCCTTTCTATAATCACAGCATTAACTGGATAGGACATCACCAAGACTGCTAAAGACCTGTGGTGCTGAAGTGGCTGAGCTACTGGAATATTTATTCAGCACGAGTGTACATCTTAGTAAGGCAACAACTCTGAACACATTATGCCTTATCCCGGTCCCCAAAAAGCCACATCCAAAAGAGATAAATTACTTAAACCGAGAGTCCCTCCCTTCACACAGCATGAAGACAATGCTGTTACATACACTCAGACTGCAGTAAGTCATGCACTGGATCTTCTTGGATGATAATACAATTGTAGGCTGTATTAAGGCAGGAGGGAATACAGGAGTACAGGGTTTTGCAGTGGTGTAATGCACCTACAACTCAACACTAAGACCAAGCAGATGAAGGTGGACTTTTGGAGGTCTAAGCCCGCTCTGCAACCAATCTCCATTGAGGTTGATGAAGTGGAGATTGTAAGCACATCTAAGTATTTCAGCGTATAACAAGACAACAAACTGGACTGGTCAGCCAAAGATGCAGTTTAGAAAAAAATACAGTATTGGCTATACTTGTCTGCTATAAACTCCTTAATATGTTCTATGAGACTGTTGAAGCCAGTATGTGTCCTTTTCTATGCAGTGGTGTGCTGGGGAGGGAGCACAATAAAGTGGGGGTATTGAGTGTCTTGAAAGACTGATAAGGAAAGCTGGCTCTTTCATGGAAGAAGAACTGGAGACCTCCACTTCGTGGAAGATAAAAGATTTCTGAACAAACTGAATAACATCCACTCTATTTCCAGAGATGTATAGTAACGAAGTAAAAGTAACGAAGTACTGTACTTAAAGGGACAGTTTGGTCAATTTCAACATGCAGTTGTAATGCTCACACTACCCTGGACTTGTCAGTGCCTGAGATTTTTTTTTCTTCTTCTTCAGCCGTTTCCGAGATCCTGGCCATTGTAATGGGGGCAACTCTTTGTTTACATTTCAAAAAAACAGTTTTACTTATTCCCAAAAACATCCAAAAGGTTATAAAACATCAGCAGACAGCTAGCAAACAGCAGTACCTTTTGGGAAAATATTTGGAGTTGGCCTATGTTTCATTTTTTAAAAATGTAAACAAACGCTGCCCCCATTAGAATTGCTCATATCTCGGAAAGGGCTGAGCCGAAAAATGTGGCATCACCAGGTACTGACAAGTCAAGGGTAGCGTGAGCAATACAACTGCATGTTGAAATTGACCAAACTGTCCCTTTAAGTACTAAACTGCAGTAGGCCTATCTGTACTTTTTTGAGTAATATTTTTTTCCTCATACTTGTACTTTTACTGCGCTACATTTTTCTGATGAAATTAATACTTTTACTTTACAATAAATTTTTCATGTGTTGCTTTCGTTACTCGTTACTCGTTTCTATGCCCGAGCGCTAGATGGCTCTGTTATCACCAGATATAAACGTGTTCACGGTCAGTGGGCGATGCAATGGTAGAGAAATAAAAGCAGATCGCATTCTCGCGCATGTCTTTTGGCGCGGTCAGTGAGGCTCAGTTGGCATTGACACTGGCATGTTGACAAGATGGATGAGGTAGACGAGGTATCGCCATCAACATCAACAACACCAACCACCTCACATTGCAGCGAGGAGGAGGATGATGGCTGCCATCCCTGGCCCTATTTAGATTCAATGTTCTCCTTTGAGGGACAAAGCTGTTTTAATAACAAACCATAATGGTACTTGCACTTCATAAGATACTTATTGTACAGAGCTCTAATAAACCAAATGGTATTCAAACTTTTGACTGACATTTTTTCCCCCATTTTTTTTTAATGCAGTACGTTTACTTCTACTTCTACTTTTTACTCATTTAGCAAAACTTGCAATACTTCTACTTGCTTTACTTAAGTACAACACATCTTGAATACTTCTGTCCTTCTACTTGAGTAAGGTAAGGAAAGGTTACTTTTGACTTTTACTCAAGTCATTTGACAAGATGATACTGGTACTGGTACTTCTACTCCACTACTTTTCTCCAGTACTTTATACATCTCTGTCTATTTCCCCTTCCTCTATCATATCTACCTGAAAGGAGTGATGCAATATTCTGATGAGCTAGTTGCAAGGCATTGGAAGTAGGTGGAGTAACTGCATTTTCCAGCTTAACAATGTGCAAGAAATTATATATATACACACACTAGTGATAAATATATTTTCACCCTAATCTGATTCTTCATTCAAGTATAATCTATAGCACCACACAATAATAATACGTTTATTTGAAGTAATATACTGTAATACAATTGTGAGCATTCCTGTCACCACTAATGTGTATTGAAATAGGTCCTGTAACTCCTTTTCGATTTTTTTCATTCTGGGCACCTCATACATTGAACGATATGCCATCTTTAATATTCAGACAATATATACATATGAGGTATTGCTGGATTCAGAACAATCTCACCTTTCCATCAAGATATCATATGTGTGCATATGGCATTCCCTGACAAAGCAATTACAATGTAAATGATGACATTCTGTATGAATATCACTTTTTTTCATTTTCCGCCTATTTTAGATGTGTGATTAAATGCCTATATCTCCTTCATACATCAAAATGGTCGAATCCAACCACTTCTATCTGGTGCAGGTAGCCCCTGGGCACAAGCATACCAATTCTCAAAGCTCTCAGAGCTTCTGGTAATTTTCTGCATGATTTTTTGTATATCTACTCCCATACGGAGAAGTCACATTTTGGGTGCTTTTTTTGTTTGGAGGTGCATATGGAAATGTGTAAAATTTTTAGGCTTAGCATTAAAATCACTTTGGCCAAGAATCATTTTCATGTATGGGACACCTTAGAGATGAGGAAAAACATTATTGGGTTTTGTTCTACCTCCGGTTGGGGTATCTCGAAAACGAAGGCCTTTTTGGGCCCATTGTCACTAGCCTAGTATCTCTCACACTAAGTGGTTTCTCTGCCCCCTATAGGTTTGGAGGCTGTGGAACTGGGTTAGCAGGGAATGTGTTGTGTTGTGTTTATGAATGTTCTCAGGGTTGACGCCACACACACACACACACACACACACACACACACACACACACACACACACACACACACACACACACACACACACACACACACACACACACACACACACACACCTACTTCTCTCAGACGTCCCTCTTATTGAGGTATGTGGAGTTCAGATTTAATTAAATCCAATTCGTTAATAATTGAATTGTTCCATCCAATTGTCACGGCTCGATTTGGACTCTTGTAAGACTGAATTCATTTCCTCATTTTATAATGTATTCTTTATTTCGGTTTGTACTGAATGTTAATATGAATGTCCATGAAGACCTGTTACCACGGCAACGGGATAATCACCATTATAACTTAGTGAGCCCGCATGGCGTTTAGAGCAGTGTGTGTGTGTGTGTGTGTGTGTGTGTGTGTGTGTGTGTGTGTGTGTGTGTGTGTGTGTGTGTGTGTGTGTGTGTGTGTGTGTGTGTGTGTGTGTGTGCGTGCACCATTCACCAGACAGCAGTGCTGACCATCAACTAGCGACTTAATAGATTTTAAATGGGAAATTGCATTGCAACCAAGTAAGTTGGTTAGCATTGATGTTGTTGAGAACCGCACCCATGATATATATTATTTGTTTATTTGTGCCAGGTTTTTTTGTGTTGGGATGTCTAACCACCCCCACCCCCCCCTCTCTCTCTCTCTCTTTGTCTCTCTCCCTCTCTGCCTTTCTCTCTTTCTCACCTTCCGCACCTTAATTTCCCTCGGGATTAATACATGTACTCTACTAAGAAAATCTACTCTAATCTACTCTACTCTAGTCTAGTCTACTCTACTCTACTCTTCTCTACTCTACTCTACTACTCTACTTCTCTCTCTCTCTCAGTCTACCTTTTTTCTCTCACTTAACCTGCTGATTCATAAAGCATTTTCAAAACCAATTCCACTTAAGCAGAGTGACTTTGGCGGGGTAGATTTGAATGAAATTGTGTTTTTTTTATCCTGCAATATGGAAACAAATGCAATACTTGTACAAAAAGCTTGCTGTACTCTTGCTTTGTGGATAAGGCAGTCCCTCCAGTTTTTCGCGATTCAGCGATCGCGTGGATTTATGCAAATTCAATGATATTCCGCATAATTTCACGATGCCACGTAATTCCTGCAAAGCCGCATTTTCCCCGCAAATTTTCCCCTTTGTCCCCTTCAACATTCTGTGGAGTTTATAGGCAGCTGGCATCCAGCATGTTGCATTGCTGCCACCTACTGTTCAAACTTCAGTGACACTAAATGTGTGCAGCTATTTTGAAATATGAACGTGAATCGAGATGGGTAGATAGATGCAAGTTCAGTGTAATGTGGCTTGAGGACAAGAAATAAAACAGTTAGCTATCCAAAGCAACGTCGGAATATGAAGCTTGATGTTAACTGTGTCGGGAGGACGCATAATCATTTAGTCGTTGAGGGTAAGTTTTAAATGTTGTCTATCGTAAGCATGTTAACCATGCCCTCGCGTTTGGGTAAAAGCGTTTGCTAAATGTAAAGGGTTCATTTCATAAAGTCCATTATGACCGTATTCGAAAATAATTGTTCCTTCATACAATAGCCTACACTTTCAAAATCGCCTCTAGATACGTGACAGGCTATTTGATGCCTCTGTCAAATGCAAAATGATTTCGTTAACATGATGACAGCATGAGGAAGTGAGCGCGAGGCAATACGAAATCGGATGAGTAACAGAATATGTACGAAGCCAATGATCTGGCGAGGTGCGTAATGTCCAAATCGGTAAACAGATGGGCAACGGTAAACGCGCTAAATGCTTGTTATGGACATGCTGGAAATCTCTTCCAAGTTGTGCGCTGTTTCTTGCTCCCATCTAGAGAACAACAAACTACAGACAGGCTAAAAGGAAGTGTGTTTCTGAATCTCTCTCTCTTTTGTCTTAAGCCTGCTTGGACTGATTGTGGTTTTCAGTTACCAAAAAAACCCAGAAAGGGGCGCAAAATCTTTACAAAAAATGAGAAAATGCTGCCACAAAATCAGACATTTTGACTGCAAAAATA
>NC_085879.1:44520516-44525516 GCF_034702125.1 Engraulis encrasicolus
AAGTACAGGACTTGTCACGGTGGAAAGACAGAGAAAAGGAAGAAGAGGAAAAGTGTTAATAGATATGGGGAATAAAGAGAGGCAGCGCTACAAGGACTGTGAAAGAAGATAAAAGGAGGATGAGTGAAAAACAGATTGAAACTGAGAAAATAAGAGACAGTGAGTGTAGCGAAGGAAAGAGGGGTAGCCAGCAGGGACTCAAACCTTTGACTCTATACCAGTGTTTCTCAACCAGGGTGCCGCGGAAATGTGGCTGATAAATCAATTATGTAAAATAATACATATTTATCTAAATTAATAAATCAATGCATAGTCAGTGGAATCTTTCATCTGCCATTTATGCAAAAAAAAAGGACATTTTGGTCGCCCCAGTAAGCTGCAACATTGAATGTAGGTTGTGTGATGTTTCCAAATGTGTTACTTTTCTAAGCTTGTGTGGTATCAGATGCAATGCTTGTTGGTTTGGGGTGCCTTGAGATTTTTCATGAATGGAAAGGGTGCCTCGCCTAAAAAAAGGTTGAGAAACACTGCTCTAACCCACTCCAAACCCACACCAAAGAACCAGGTTCATTGACATGACAGACAGAGCACAACCATAACCCTAGTGATGTTCACTCAGAGAGAAAGAGAAAGAGAGAGGGGGGGGTACCTACAGTATGTGTGCTCATGTGTGTATTTGTATGTGTACATGTACTGTACTTGTGTGTGTGTGAGAGTGTGTGTACTCTATGTGTGTGCGCGCGTGTGTCTTTGTGTGTGTCTCTATGTGTGTGTGTGTCTCTATGTGTTTGTATTTGTATGTGTGTATGCTATCTTGTGTGTGTATGTGTACGTATGTGTGTGTCACGTGTGTGTGTGCGTGCGTGTGTGTGTGTGTGTGTGTGTGTGTGTGTGTGAGTGTGTGTGTGTGTATGCTATCGTATGTGTGTATGTGTGTGTGTGTGTGTGTGAGTGTGTGTATGCTATCGTGTGTGTGTATGTGTATGTGTGTGTATGCTATCTTGTGTGTTTTCGCGTGCGTGTGTATGTGTGTGTGTGTGTGTGTGTGTGTGTGTGTGTACTGTATGTGTGTGCTCTCGTGTGTGTTTGTGTGTGTCTCTATGTGTGTGTATTTGTGTGTGTGTGTGTGTGTATGCTATATTGTGTGTGTGTGTGTATGTATGCTTTTTCTTTCATTTCTCATTTCTATTGTGCGTGCGTGTGTGTGTGTGTGTGTATGTGTGTATGTGTCTGTGTGAGAGCGTCCGTGCGTGTGTGTGCGTGCGTGTGAGTGTGTGAGTGTGTGTGTGTGTATGCTATCGTATGTGTGTATGTGTGTGTGAGTGTGTGTGTGTGAGTGTGTGTGTGTGTATGCTATCGTGTGTGTTTGCGTCCGTGCGTGTGTGTGCGTGCCTGTGTGTGTGAGTGTGCGTGTGTATGCTATCGTGTGTGTGTATGTGTGTATGTGTGTATGTGTGTGTGTGTGTGAGTGTGTGTGTGTGTGTGTGAGTGTGTGTGTGAGTGTGTGTATGCTATCGTGTGTGTCTTTTAATCTCATTAGCTGGTCTAGGCTTTTTTGTCGGCTGTCAATCACAGCCTGCGGCACAGAGGACAAATCCTCCTTCACAGTGCGTGTGCGTGTGTGTGTGTGTTTGTGTGTGTGTGTGTGTGTGCGCGTGTGCGTGTGTGTGGGTGCATTTGTACGTGTGTGTGTTGGAATCCTCCTTCAGAGGTCTAGCAGAATGACAAGCATTTACATAACTCCTGCAGCAATTAAATTGTGTAAGTGTGTGTGTGCGTGTGTGTGTGTGTGTGTGTGTGTGTGTGTGTGTGTGTGTGTGCGTGCGTGTGTGTGTGTGTGTGCGTGTGTGTGTGTGTGTGTGTGTGTGTGAGTGTGTGTGAGTGTGTGTGTGTGTGTGTGTGTGTGTGTGTGTTTGTGTGCGTGCGTGTGGGTAGGTGTGTACGGAAGGTGTGTGTACCTGTGAATACAGTACGAGATTGTGTGTGTATGCCTGTGTACGTATGTGTGTGTGTGTGTGTCTGTGTGTGTGTGCATGCGTATGTGTGTGTGTGTGTGTCTTCTTGCAATTCCGTTACTCCAAGGAGAGTCGCCCCCCCCCCCGTTGGCTCACGCTAAAGGGAGAAAGGCACGGAAGACATGAATAAAAGACAGATGTAAATCACCCCCCTTTAAATAACACCCACTGGTGTGACTACATGAAGGCACAGGGCTGTGTGTGTGTGTGTGTGTGTGTGTGTGTGTGTGTGTGTGTGTGTGTGTGTGTGTGTGTGTGTGTGTGTGTGTGTGTGTGTGTGTGTGTGTGTGTGTGTGTGTGCCTGCCTTTGTGGTGGATGGTGGGACATGGAGTGCTATGTGTGCATTTCTCATGTTTAAAAGAATGGAATTAATTTCACACCGATGAAAAACGTTTTTTTTTAACATGCGACTAATGTAAATCTCTCTATCTCTCTCTCTCTCTCTCTCTCTCTCTCTCTCTCTCTCTCTCTCTCTCTCTCTCACACACACACACACACACACACTGTTACAAAGTGTTCATTATGACTGGACATGAAAACAGTAATGAATAAATGGATAAAACACGTAATCTAAGATAACTTATCCTGTGATTGATGTTGTTGAAAGAAGTGTTTATTCTGTGTCTGATCTGATACCTCATAACTTATGAACGGAATACCATATGTCCACCAAACTTGGGGGAAATGATATAAATACAACAATCTATAAAGAACATAATTTTGGTATCATTATTTGATATTATGACGTAATTAGGATATCATGATCTGATTTCATTGCCACAAATGACACCATAATATATTTTCCATCAAATTTAGGTAATGCACCTCAATTTTAGTGATTATATGCTTCAGACCACTTTAATATATATATTTTTAAATTTTCATTAGCATCAGAAAACCTTGTGAACATTTAAATTTACATCACAAAATCACGTCAGATATGGCAAAGTGCCTTCAGTTAGGCCCACTTATAACATTGTACCAAACCGCTAAGTCCTCAACAACAGGATATATCATTACCAAATTTGCAGGGCATGATATATATGACATGCAAGCAATGAGAAATAAATACAATAAATGACACTGAGGTGAAATGTGCATTGGTGATAAAGTCCGTCATTTGATTATAAATGCGATGACATCATCAAATTAGCATAAATGAGCATAAATTAAGGATAATTTGTGAGGCTGACATACTGGATTGCGCTCTTCTATTCCATCCATGAGGATTCTTCCGCCCTAAATGTCTACATTAATTTCTTAGCAACGCTGACAGCGACCGCTGATAGGACGGTGGTTGCGTTTGACTGTCAATCAAAAAGAATTCTAAAAGAATTCTAACTGTCGATCAATTTGACTAACAATGCTGATTGGTCATTTAAACAATTTCAATAGCTCTCTGAAATAAAAGGTCAACCCAAAAAGAATATTTGGCTTGTTTGAAAAGGATGGGAAACTACCGTTTGCCCGAAACAGAGTAGACTCGGCAAGAATTGGCTCAACTTTTCCATAGAGATGAATGGGAATTGGCAATTTTCCGGGTCGAGTCCCACCCCCCGCCGTTGCTTCACTTCAGATTAGAACGTACTGTATGTTTATCCTAGCCTGTGAACTCCGATACTGCCTTTAGTTCTACACAATCGTTTCGATCTGAAAGACAATCTGACTTGTGATTAGGTCTGGTGTTACTAAGCAGGCAATGTTTATCCCCTCTAGTCTGTATCATTAATTTTATTACACTATTTAAATGTGTGTTCTATTCTTTTTCGATTCTGTTTCAATAAGTTTTATGTGATATGATACACATATCAGATCCTGAACCTTAGCTGGAAAAAAAACCCAACAGCATGTAACAGACCTCGTACAGCCCCCTCTGGCAGCCAGCAATAAGCAGCACACCTGTATGCAGACAAGTCAACATGACAGGTAAATGTGACACGTAACCATGACAACTACCATGACAGGTGAACATGACAGGTAACCATGACAACTACCATGACAGGTAAACATGACAGGTAGGCTAACCATGACACGTCACCATGACACGTCACCATGACAGGTAAACATGACACGTGACCATGACAACTACCATGACAGGTAAACATGACAGGTAGGCTAACCATGACACGTCACCATGACAGGTAAACATGACACGTAACCATGACAACTACCATGACAGGTGAACATGACCGGTAGGCTAACCATGACACGTAAGCATGACAGGTCAGTCATCACGGGTTGGCTGTTATGACAGACAGGACCCACCTGGCACCTTCACCTGCGCACCACAACACATGTTCACTTTGGAAGGGGGCATGATCAGTATTCAGCTCATGCTGACTAAGTGTCTGTTATCAGTTGCCAGTATTCAGCTGTTGGCTGAATCTCATTGGCTCTTCGACACGAGCGTCTTTCTGGTTTGTCTGTAGCTGTCAGCTGTAGTGTCATGCTGTCTACTGCTAGTCTATCTCTTCCATCGCCTGCCCGCCTGTCTGCGTGTTTGTCCGTCTGTCAATCACCCTTTTCTGTCTGTCTGTCTGTCTGTCTGTCTGTCTGTCAGTCTGTCTGTCTGTCTGTCTGTCTGTCTGTCCGTGTGCAATTCTTTCTGTCTGTGTTATGCAGAAACGTGCACAGTGGTCCTAACGCGTGCTCAGTGCTCCTAACTCTGGGTGGAAATATACGTCCACTTATATTTATGGAAAGGGAGATGAGGTCTTGTTTGGAGCAGTGTGTGTGTGTGTGCGTGTGTTTGACTGTGTGTACGTTTTTGTGAGTGTGTATGATGAGTCTGTGTGTGTTTGTGTGTGTGTGTGTGTGTGTGTGTGTGTGTGTGTGTGTGTGTGTGTGTGTGTGTGTGTGTGTGTGTGTGTGTGTGTGTGTGTGTGTGTGTGTGTGTGTGTGTGTGTGTGGGTGTGGGTGTGTGTGTGTGTTGAGCTCTGCTGTGTTCTTTCAAGGTTAAAGCCTCTGGCCTGATTTAGACTCGG
>NC_085879.1:44538016-44548016 GCF_034702125.1 Engraulis encrasicolus
GATTGAGCAGTGTGTGTGTGCGTGAGCTAATTACAAAACACTTAACATAAGAAATTGGAAATAAGAATTATAATGAAACAACCACATTGACAACGCTCATATGGCTGCACACGACGTTAGCAGGAACAAACAGAGGCGCAAATGAGACGAGAGCCAGCTGAATAATAAATAAATAAATAAATAAATAAATAAATAAATAAATAATTCAAATGAATGAACAATTGAACCAAAATCGCCACTACTGTGTTAAAGTGTGAGAAGTCATTCACCATCTTAAGGGTCTTGGGGGCATGGGGGCCGCTAGGGGGCGAAACGTGGTACAGATTCTAAGGGCCCAAGCACTAATAGGGGCCCTTAAGGGGACCTAAGCACTGAGAGGGGCCCTTAAGGGGACCTAAGCACTGAGAGGGGCCCTTAAGGGGACCTAAGTACTGAGAGGGGCCCTTAAGGGGACCTAAGCACTGAGAGGGGCCCTTAAGGGGACCTAAGCACTGGGCCCTTAACCCTTGTGTTGTGTTCAAAAGCTGCATACACCTGTGGTGTTCGGGTCATTTTTGACCCGTGATAACAAAACTCAGCCATAAAATACCTAAAAACACTAGTTCTCATCAAATATTGTTTTTCATCTCATAGCTAACTTGGTATGTATTCATATCCATGGAAATACTACTTTATCTATTCAGCTTTTTTACTTTACAGCTCTTTTATCTTACATTATGCAAATCGTTTTTGATGACCAAAACTATCAAAACCTGTATAAATTCACTATTAATACTTCCTAAAGTGATACAATTAGTGATTATGTTGTCCATGTATTACAGCTGATATGAGAGTATAGCAACCCCCAAATTGATTTTATTAATTTTTCTGTAATCTTAGAAAATATCATCAATAGTGACATTTGTGGTGTTTGGGTCCAGACCAACCCAAAGAGATTTATAGCAGGATAAAGACCAAATTTAAACTAAATTAGTTTTTCAGTTTTTTGAAATCTGTTGACTTGGTGTTTTTCAATATTTATATGACTTTAGTGTGGTAAATATACAAAATAACAATTCTGCCAGATTCACAGCTATTCCGCCTATCTAATGCAAAGATATAGGAAATGAACACCTCTATGAAAATGAAAAAAGTAACACTATTCATCTGAATCCACTATGCTATGAACCTGGACCATTATCTTATTGCCAAATCAACTTTATGGAAAGTGTAAGACCATTTTAAAATGTTTGGGTGCTATTATGAATTTTTGATACATTTTTTGGACAAAATAATGTGCAAAAATAATATAATGCAGAAATGGATTCCCTGACCATGAAAACATATGAGGAGACACTAAAAATACATCTGTACTCCTTTCACAACAGGAGATATGACACATTGTAGGGTATGGGACTGTCCGGCGGCCATCTTGGATTTGTTATATGAAAAAGCTGGGAGAAAAAAATTAAGGCAAGAAATATATTTTCCTCACCATGAATCACCAAACTGAGGACAAAGGGCAACCAACAGCTTTTCAAAAATGCCATACAACAACCAAAAATCTATGCCGGGTCAATTTTGTCCCGAACACCACAGATTTTTTTTAGACCTTTAAAATTTACTAAAATGATAAAACATATTTTTTTTACCGAACCGCTGTCCCAATACCTAGACTTCTTCCTAAAAAAGTACATGACAGAACTCCCATCCTACCTGGGTGACACAACGGACATTTTAAAAATTCTGGACTCCTTCAAATGTGAAGAGGATTACATGCTGGTGACTTGTGATGTTCAGAGCCTCTACACATGTATTCCACATACAGCTGGCATCGAGGCTCTTACACACTATTTCAACACCCGCCCCCCTGATGTAGTACCCCCCAATTCGTTTCTTTTAACACTTGCAGAAGTAATTTTAACCAAAAATTATTTTCAATACGCTGGTGCGTACTATCTCCAGGAACAAGGGGTCAGTATGGGGAGCTGCTTTGCACCGTCATATGCATGCTTAATGATGGGATTCTGGGAAGAGCGATTCATTTTCAACCCACAAAGTAACGTTTTTTTGCCCTCTATCCCCTTATGGCGCAGATTTGTGGACGATGTGGTGTTTTTTTGGACTGGCAGTGAAAGCCAACTCAGTAACTTTATGGAGTACATCAACAACACCACCCCTTTCCTCAGGTTCACCAGCGAACACTCAACCGAAAAAATCAACTTCCTTGACCTCACCATATTGAAAAAATCCAATGGAGAGCTAGACACCACTATTTACCGAAAGCCTCTGAGCAGAAACACGCTACTTAGAGCGAACAGCCACCACCCCAAAAATCTAATTAAAAATATTCCAATTGGCCAGTTCCTACGACTGAAAAGGAACTGCACAAATGAAGCCGACTTTGAAAACAAAGCAATGGAGATGGCGCACCGCTTCCGTGAGCGCGGCTATGCCCAAACTGACATCTCCTCAGCCTACCAGCGAGCGAGAACAACGAACAGGGCACACCTCCTGTCAAAGAGAAAGCGCTCCTCTGCCCAAAGACTCTGTTTCTCCACGGAATATTCAGACATTACTTACTTAGGCCTTTAAATTCCCATAGGAACATAGGCCATTGACGAAAGTCTTCCATCCTCTCCTGTCTTGGGCCCTCCGCTCTAGTTGTTGCCACGATAGTCCTTCTTCCTTCATTTCCTGCTCGACAGTTCTTCTCCAGGAGGTTCTTGGTCTGCCTCTTTTTCTTTTACCCTGTGGGTTCCAGGTGAGAGCTTGTTTGGCTATTGCTTCTTTTCGTCTTAGTGTATGTCCTATCCACTTCCATTTTCGCCTACGTATTTGTATTTCTATTGGGTCTTGTTTGGTGAGTTCCCACAGGTTGACATTAGTGATGGTATTGGGCCAGAAGATTCCCAGGAGGCGTCTGAGGCATGTGTTGATGAATGTTTGCAGTTTATTGATTATGGTGGTGGTGATTCTCCAGGTTTCTGATCCATAGAGTAAAGTGGTCTTCACATTTGAGTTAAAGATCTGTAGTTTGGTTTTCAGTGACAGATTTTTTGCCTTCCAGATATTTCTTAGCATGTTGTAGGTTGCCCTTGCCTTTCCAATTCTGGCCTGGACATCCTCCTCTGTGCCGCCTTCCACTGAAATTATGCTGCCAAGGTATGTGAAGGTGTTTACATCCTCTAGTGTCTGGTGGTTCATGGTTATGGGCATTGTGTTTTTGCTGTTGATGCGCATGATTTTGGTTTTTAATGAGTTTATTTTCAGTCCAAGCAGTGCAGCAGTTGTTTCTAGTTTTTCAGATTTTTCTTGCATTTGTTTGTGGGTGTGTGACAGTAGGGCCAGGTCATCTGCAAAGTCCAGATCTTCGAGTTGTGTAGTCAGACCCCACTGTATGCCGGTTTGACTATTGTGGGTGGTTTCCTTCATCATCCAGTCTATGCAGAGCAGGAAAAGGAAGGGTGAAAGCAAGCACCCTTGCCGCACACCAGTCAGGATCTCAAATGACTCTGATGTACCGCCTTCATGGAGGACTTGGCATCTCATTCCTTTGTAGGTGCTGCTAATGATGTTGGTGATCTTGGCTGGGATTCCATAGTGAGCCATCAATTTCCAGAGCATGTCCCTATCCACACTGTCGAACGCCTTTTCAAAGTCTATGAAGTTGATGTAAATGGAAGAGTTCCACTCAATGGACTGTTCGATAATAATCCTGAGGGTGGCAATTTGGTCTCCACAGGATCGGTTACCCCTGAAGCCAGCTTGGTTTTCCCTCAGCTTCTGGTCGACTGCTTTCTGGAGCCTGTCGAGCAGGATGTGGTTGAGGACCTTCCCTGATGTTGAGAGAAGCATTATTCCTCTATAGTTTTTACACTCCCGTAGATCTCCTTTTTTGGGGATTTTTACGATATGGCCATTTTTCCAGTCAGCTGGGACATTTTCTTGTTCCCAGATAATTTTGCTGAGACGGTGGAGCATGTTCGTAGACGTCTCAATGTCATTTTTAAGAGCTTCGGCTGGAATGCCATCTGGACCCTCCGCTTTCCCTTCTTTCAAGGCCTTGATGCTTTTCCTAATTTCTGCTTTGGTGGGCGGGTTGCAGTTTATTTCCAAGCTGTTAATAGCTGCAGGTATATCTGAGGTCAGTTGAAGAGGCTGCCTATTGAGCAGATCTCTGAAGTGTTCAGCCCATCTCTTCATCTGGTCTTCTTTGGTTGTTAGGAGTAAGCCCTGCCTGTCTTTGATGTGTGCCTGTGTGTGTCTGAATTTTCCAGTCAGTTTTCTTGTTGTTTGGTAAAGGTCCTTCAGGTTGTTTCTTCTTGCCGCTTCTTCTGCCTGTAGTGCAAGGCCCTCGATAAATTTCTTCTTGTCTCTCTTCACACTTCTTTTCACTTCCTTGTTAGCTGCTGTATACTCTTTCTGTGCTGCCGCCTTGGCCGCTCTGGTTTTGCTTCTATTTACGGCTTCTTTCTTCTTTCTTCTTTCACTCACTTTACTCTCTGTGTCTCTGGACAGCCAGGGTTTGCGGTCTGTCTTCCTTCTCCCTACCACTTCTTCACATGCCTCTTTCCATGCAGACTTAAGACCTTCCCATTCATCATCCACATTGCTTGGTGGTTCTAGTTCCAGAGCTTCGTACCGGTTACGTAGTACCACTTTATAACATTCTGATGTAGTTTTGTTCTGGAATTGGATGGTGTTGAACTTGATTCTTCCTTCACTATGTCTCATTCGTTTTAACTTAAGCTGGATCTTTGCTGCCAGAAGGTGATGGTCCGATCCTGCATCTGCTCCTCTTCTGGCTCTGACATCCAACAGGGAGTGCCTAAACTTCTGGCTTATGCAGATGTGGTCAATCTGATTTTCAGTGGTGTGGTCAGCAGACACCCAGGTGGCTTTGTGGATTCTTTTATGTTGGAAGACTGACCCACCAATGACCAAGTTGTTTTCTGCACACGCTGCTGCAAACCTCCCTCCATTCTCGTTCATGGTCCCTAGCCCTTGTCTTCCCATGACCGCCTCAAAGCCGTTGTTATTTGCACCTATCTTTGCGTTCATGTCTCCCATCAAGATCACAATGTCCTTCTCTTTCCTGGCCTGGAGAGTGGTGGCGAGTTGATTATAGAACTGGTCCTTTGTTTCTTCATCACTGTCATTTGTTGGAGCGTAGCATTGTACCACTTGGAGGTTTATTTTTTTGTGAGTGGTTTGGAATTTGGCGGTGATGATGCGTGAATTGATGGGTTCCCAGCTGATGAGGGCCTTCTGAGCTTCTTTGGACAGCATGAACGCTACCCCTTCTGTGTGTGGTGCATTGTCGTAAATGTGTCCTGAATACAGTATGGTCTCTCCACTCGCCAGATTGACCTTCCCTGTTTGGAGCCACCTGGTTTCTCCCAGACCAAGGAGAGATATTCCATATCTCCTCATTTCCTCCGCTATGCCGGCTACCTTCCCTCCGGTGTACATGGTCCTCACATTCCATGTTGCTATGGTGGTGGGTTGCCTAGGGGTAAGGAGTCGCTTCGGACGTATGCACGTCGTCATAGTCTCTTTCGCATTGCTTGCTAAAGAGGATTCCTTCCCAAGGCTTGAGGATTTTTTGATATTCGTCAATGTTTCTGTAGCTGGATGTTTTTTATGGTGTGAGGTAGCTGGCCTCACGCCCAACCCCCAGTTTTGGGGGGTGTTTGGAGTTGGCTTGTTAGTCCTCTTCCTTCACCTTTTGTCTTCCAGGCAGTGGATTACAGCCTCATACCACATGAGGCCAGACAGGCTTGGGGTCGTGTACAAGCTGTCCCGGCACGTCAAGCCCAACCAACTCCTGCTGCTGTGTAATGAGGGCTAAACCAGGCACCTGCGCTAGTTCAGCTATCTCTACCAGCAGCGCGAGACAGTCAGACATTGCTGGTGAAATAAAAAACACTGTGCGTAAACACTGGCACATTTTGCACTCAGACCCATCCCTAAAAGACATCTGCGCAGAACCCCCCATCATTTAATTCAGACGATCTCGTTCCTTACGAAGTAGACTTGTGCAGACAACACAAACCCCACCAAAACAACTAACTTGGCTACCATCTCCACCGGAAGGATTTTACAGATGCGGCCGCTGCACGCACTGCTCCAATTCCAGTGACACTAAATACTTCTCCCACCCACACACAGGTAAACGTTTGAAAATCAACACTTTCATAAACTGCAACACGACACATGTTGTGTATATACTGAAATGCCCATGTGGACTAATTTATGTGGGACAAACAAAACGCTCTCTCAAACTGCGAATAGCTGAGCACAAAGCCGCCATAAGGAACAAAAATATGGACTATGCCATTGCACGTCATTACATCCAAGCCAACCATGGTTCATGCGCATCTTTGAAATTCTGGGGCATAGACAAAATTACACCTCCTCCAAGAGGTGGGGACTTGGTAAAAATATTGCTCAAACGTGAAGCATATTGGATACACCCTGTAAGAACCCAAAACGTAATAACTGCCCATAACGTAATAACTGCCCATAACGTAATAATTTGGGCGTAATAAATCCATAACGTAATAACTTGCCCATAACGTAATAAAAATTCCTTACCCATAACGTAATAACGTTCTGCCCATAACGTAATAAGTTATTACGTTATGGGCATGTTATTACGTTATGGGCCTTACACTAAAAAAAAAGCTTTGATAATGTAATAACGATGCCCATAACGTAATAACTGCCAGTAACGCACAGATGACTTCAGTATTTGCAATGCACTTTACTATTGTACTGTTCATATTTCGTCTGACCTCTATTGTTGCAGCAAATAACAGTGACTGGATATTTAAGTGGGCTTGCAGAGCAAGGCCAGATTCTAGTAATCTCTAAGTCAGTGGTTCCCAAACCTTTTTCCCCGCGCACCCCCTTTCACATTTCAATGTGGTTCGCGCACCCCCTAAGCAAATGTTGCACCACCGCAAATTTTGGGTAATCCTGATTTCCAATCGATCTGATGTTTTTTTTCTGCCATAATTAAAATAGAACTTATTGCATGACAAGTCTGTGAGTTAAAAATTACACTTCAGATGGATCCTTCCAATTAAAACTACCTGACGTTCATTCATATTGGATAAAAAACACACATATCCACCCTGCTCTATTCAGCTCGGGCACCCCCTGGTGACAGGCCGCGCACCCCCAGGGGTGCACGCACCACAGTTTGGGAAACCCTGCTCTAAGTAAAGTTTATGCTTGCTTGCTTTATTCTCTTGTGCAGGGCGGTAAAAATAGAAAATGGATCTCCTCCTAGGCCTTTCCAGATAGAGACACCGTTCAAACACTAAAACGACCGGCTTGGCTTGGAGATCATTTGTTCTGCTATAGCGTGTCCGTGTCTCTTGTCGTTTTTCCACTTTTTGGCGATTTTGTGCAAGTTTGGGTGCCCATAAAACATCAACACTTTCACCTAGAAGTTTAGTTGACGCATTGTTAGCGAGCTCTATGGGATGTCTCCAAATTGTCAAAGTTTTATCTCCCCACTCCCATTACTTTTTAAATAGCAGGTGTGTAAAAACGACAGGGCTTTTACATTGGTTTTCCCATTGAGGCTTGAAGTGCCTTTTTCAAGAGGTCAGCGCATGTCCCACAAGAGGTCTATTTGTGACTGAACCGTTTAACCTATAAACTTCATTCAGAGACTGTTAGAGAGATCACACGTATGACTCCGATCAGTAAGCAGGACACGTGCCAATTCCTTTTAGTTTTTTAGCAACATCAAGCTAAAGACAAAAAAACTGTTTCTGATTCTGCCCTCTGCCTTAGGCAAGCCGCTTCCAGCATTTTCTGTGAGAATGCAATCTATCCTTATCCTCTGCATTTCCTATGTGTTCAATCCAATTGTCTAACTACAAAGTTTTTAGCTATTATAATAATGACAAATACATAGCCTACAGTATTCAAAATTTCAATTCCTTTAATGCAAACATTTGAACTGCAAATTTCATACATGAACTACACAAATAGTGAAATTAAATGTCTTTTGTTTGTTATACAAAAAATAATGTTAATTAAAATGACAGACTGCTATTCTGTATAAAATTCTATTTTACCAGAATACTTTTCATCATATTGAAATGTAAAACACACACACATACTGTAGCATCCTCAACATAAACATTAGGTAAAATGAGTTCAACATAAAATTGGCATTACTTTCCATAAATATCATGGCTGAAGTGTTGGAGTGTGCTGTGATCTTGCTTTGTTCTGACTCAAACTTTTAAATGTAAAAAATGTAAACAAACAAAATATGCATACTCAACATAAACATAAGGTAGAATAACATCCACATACTGTAATACTGACGTTACATTTTCCAGTAAATGTCCTTGATCTTGTAAATTCCGTAGCCTACATGACTAAGAAGTATCCACGCTTTCATCCATTGGCTGTTCTCGCATAATAAGCCTTTCAGTCGTGTGCTGAGAAGGCTGCTGCGTCCAGCAGCCTTGTACAGCTTCATGATGCTTATTGATATGCCACCTCCACAGTCGCCTTCAAGTAGGCTCTCCACAAGAGCATCTCATATATTTTTTTTGATTAAACATGGTGCACAGCTGACGGATCAGGTGTGACACTAAAGCGATGGTTCAGAGTAGATTCACCCTAATGCCATTTGAACCGTGACATCCAGTAGTCCACCCAAAGTGTTTTCTGGCTTGGGCGAACATTAGTAGAGTTATCGAGTTATTGTATGGCTATTCCGAATAGCTTGGCTTAAGTGCTATTGGGCATTCACATACATCTCCAAACCTACCTCAGAAAATTAACATGTCATGACACCAAACTTCTACAGTAGTACAAATATGGTCTCTATTCACCAAACTAAGCATTTGGAAGTTTGGAAATAGTGCTGGAGTTTATTATTATCAACTCAAGCTGAATAGATTCTGTCCTGCTAAAGCTTATACACTAGTATTACATGGTATTAAATATTGTACATTGGTTACTACACTGTACCTGGTAATGCATATTGTTACACTGGTATTACACTAGTATTACATGGTATTACATATTGTTACACTGTACCTAAATAATATGGTAGATTCACTGAAATGGTGAACTGTTAAAATAAGGTAGTACCGGGCAAATCAATCCACCCAGTCAGAAGTTATGGGCCAAATAAAAATTCCGCCATTTTGAAACTGTTGACCTCCAAACTCAAATCAGTTCATGAACCTACCCTAGAGCATTAACACACCAAATCTGGGACAAATCCATCCGACTGGTCAGAAGTTATGAGCCAAACAAAAATTCGGCCATCTTGAATTCAGCCATCTTGAAAGTGTTGACCTCCAAACTCGAATCAGTTCATGAACCTACCCTAGAGCATTAACACACCAAATCTGGGAGAAATCCATCCGACTGGTCAGAAGTTATGAGCCAAACAAAAATTCGGCCATCTTGAATTCAGCCATCTTGAAAGTTTTGGCCTCCAAACTCGAATAAGTTCATGAACCTACCCTAGAGCATTAACACACCAAATCTGGGAAAAATCCATCCACCCAGTCAGAAGTTACGGGCCAAACAAAAATTCGGCCATCTTGAATTCAGCCATCTTGAAAGTGTTGACCTCCAAACTCGAATCAGTTCATGAACCTACCCTAGAGCATTAACAGACCAAATCTGGGACAAATCCATTCAACTGGTCAGAAGTTATGGGCCAAACCAAAATTCAGCCATCTTGAATTCAGCCATCTTGAATTCAGCCATCTTGAAAGTGTTGGCCTCCAAACTCGAATAAGTTCATGAACCTACCCTAGAGCATTAACACACCAAATCTGGGAAAAATCCATCCACCCAGTCAGAAGTTACGGGCCAAACAAAAATTCGGCCATCTTGAATTCAGCCATCTTGAAAGTGTTGACCTCCAAACTCAAATCAGTACATGAACCTGCCCTAGAGCATTCACCCAAAAAATCTGGGACAAATCCAAACATCCGTTCAAAAGTTATCGCGTTAACACGAAAGA
>NC_085879.1:44553016-44580516 GCF_034702125.1 Engraulis encrasicolus
TATCTTGGCCTCATAAGAGATAAACAAAGTAAAAATCTGTATTGCTAGTCAAACATGATAGTGGCTAATGCTGAATCCCATTTCACCCTAGCCTGGGTGTGATCCCCATGTCAGGGTCCTTGTGAGGGCTGAATGGAGGCATGTTAACAGTGTTGCCAGATGTGTCTGACCAATTCCCGCCCAAAAGCTTCTCAAAAACCGCCAAAATGCGCTAAATTCCACCCAAATTCAACAAATTACATTGTCTTCTATGGGCCCAAAACGGCTGAAAAAAATGCCAAATGGCCAATTTTTCCGATTTTTGCCCGGAAACGCTCATCCAAAGTAGCCCAATTGGGCGGGCACCTGCCCAATCTGGCAACACTGCATGCTAACATTACCAGACCCATTTCTCCCACCTCTGATTCCTCTACCAATACCTCTACGGACTAGCCTGGGAACTCCCATACTGCCTTTAGTTCTACACAATCGTTTGGATCTGAAAGACAGTCTGGCGAGGATGACTCATAACGTCCAAGATCATGGACCCTGTGTCATAATGGCCAAGCATTCCGACCATGACAGTTTCTCTGCCCAATCAGAGAGCAGTGCAGTGTGTCATAGCCAAGTATTCTGCCCCCTACGGAATTCACAATAGGCAGGTTTTCCAGACCTAATCTCACTTGTGATTAGATCTGGTGTTAACGAGGCAACCCTTCACCCCTCTGTTTTACGGGTTCATGTGTAGGGGTAGTGGCGTACCAGTTCACGTTAAGACAGAGGGGTAGGTGTATGGGGACGGGCTTTCTACCCCTCCAAACAGAGATTTTCGGAAAGCGCGCTTCAAACGGAGGGTTATGACAGATTTCTCCAAATGCATTCAGAATGCCTTTCAAAAATTGGCGGCATACACAACAGCACACAAATATAAATACAGTATTTTCACCTTATTTGACGGTTTTACAGTGGTAATTATTTCCTTGCATAATGTGTAATGGTGTGTAATGGTCGTTTTCTCCATGAAACGCACATGAAAAAAATCTCTATTAACGTCAACACAATGCATGAAAGTCATAAAGGATTTGCGAGTGTTGCGAGAGTAATTACAAGCAATATCGCTGGTTTAACCCATTGTGTCCTGGAGATACATATGGGACAAAATGGGTTAACCATAGAGAGGCTGGTTTTTGAATGGTGTGGGTGTCATTTCGTGGTGTGGGTGTCATTTTGTGATTATTGGAGGGGTGTCTTAATTCATAGGGGTTGCGTTTCAAGCCTTACGCCTTACTGCTCTTTTTGAAGGGACGAGGGGGAAGGGGAAAGCGTAGGTGGCTACTGAAGTAGATCATAGATCAAGTGGATCCTCTCTGTAAGATTTTAACATAGGGTGCACTCACTTTTGAGCCTTTGCGCCTTTAGTAATGCACTATGACTTGGTGATTGCCATTCTGGTAATAACACATTTATAACACCGTGTCTAAACCGGTTAATAAGATATTAAAACTTGGTCATTACAATTTTGGTGACATGTAGCACCAAATTTGGCGACATGTGGTTAGAACAGAGGCTCTGCGTAAAGGGGTAAAATAATAATTTTCACAGACTTCCATTGGTGTGAACTGGGACGGGTCATCTTTTTCTGAGGATTCATTATGCTTGAGGTTTGGACAACAAGGACGACCGTTCATTTGTTTGGTAAAGTAGAGGGTGGCAGGGGACATGGCCAGTGCCAGTGTAGAGGGAAATTGTATTTGTTTTGCAAATGGACTCAGAGACAGCTGTCAGGGTCAATAAGCTGCGTGTCCAGTGAGCGAGCAAGCAAGCGAGTGGGTGAAGCACACTTGGAATCCAGGCAGACTACCGCACCTTATCAGAACATTTCGTACCTCGTTGGACTGTGTGCTTCCTTTACTGTGTAGCCGACTGCTGCTTCCCCCGTCTCTCTCCAGGTACTGTTTATTTTCATGCAGATGGGTGATGCTGTACATGTTTTTTTTTGTGATTTTCTTTTTATTATATATTTTTAATAAAATATATACATCAAAGAGGCATCTGTACCTTATCTGTACCTTAGCTAAGCTGTACCTTATGGATAAGAGTAGAAAAATAAAATACAAATAATACATAACACTCTGAACTTGTGCTGGCAGCAAACTCAAAGAGACAAAGTCTTCACAGAAGGTCTTTAAGGGCAGCAGCTATGCTCATCCATGTGTTTACAGTGGTTTCCTTTGCCTTATTAATATACTACTACTATATAGTGAAAAGAGACTATACAGAATTTTCTACTGTACATGTTTGATATGGCTGATCTCTGAAGGTATGGGCAGTTGTGGCCTAGTGGTTAGAGAGTTGGTCTTTCAATCTAGGGGTTGCAGGTTCGAATCCCCCCTGACCTCTCCCTACATCTCCATCCATGGCTGAAGTGCCCTTGAGCAAGGCACCTAACCCCACATTGCTCCAGGGACTGTAACCACTGACTTCTATAGTATAACTGGACTGCGGAGTTCGATAGAACTCCATTCAACAGTTTTGAAGCAACCGCGGCTGATTTTCTTCCGCCCCAAAAATGCGGAAATATAATAATCACCTTGACAACGTTGAGCTACATTGCTGATAGGTCGACATCGCCGGCCAATCCACAAACAGACACTTCAAGACATGTCCCGCCCCTCCCACCCGAATATGACATGGCGTCCCCAGCAGAAATATTGAACCCAGTTTTCAGCTGTGGAACTGGTCGACACAGAAACCCTTGATTGTCATAAAAACATCAACACAAGTTCAAATGGAACTGGTGATCGGTAAGTATGGCAAATATACCATGCTATTAATAAAATGATACTTTGGGATAACGAAACCTTGAAGAGCTTGTTATGATGACCATAATAATTTTAGCTTAACATCTAACGTGAGCCAGCCGAATGGCGTAAGACCTAGCTTACTATAAGTTGCTTCACCACGTTGTAATGTAGCCGCAATTAAAGATAAATGGGAAGTTAGGCTACAAACAGAGCTGTACACAGAAAATGCAGATGTGTCTTTGGGGTCGGCGTACCGTTTGGCAAAACATAATCCATGTCAGCAATACTCAGTATCAACATTGCATTTGTATGAGAGCTCAGAATGCTCCAATTTTCATGTTGTACATCTGCGTAAAATATTGTTTGGTTTGTGTCTGCCACACCAAGTTAATCCTCTACGGACATTTGTAAATAACTTTGAATGTTTGGGCATCAAATGACATGCAAAACCTTTCCGTTTGACAGACAAACCATGGACGCTGAAGAAATGCTCCTCGACGCCAAGCTGTCATACTGAAGATTGAAGATGAAGATTGCCGTGTCGAGCAGTCATCATGACCATTTTTTTGCTGATCCCCCCAGTTTTTGAAAAGATTCAGAATACAAAGCTTCTCTTTCTTAGATCACTCTTAGAAGTAGACGGTATGGTAAACAAACCAAAGTTAACACCTTTCAGTTAGTAAAACATAGCTGGCCTACAGTAGGCTATGACTAAACATCTGGGTGTTTTGTATGCTTGACATCAAGATTAAAATGAAATATTCACCCTTATGTTCTGCTTTTTAAACTTGCAAATCATGGAGTGGACATTCTTCCCCAAGCTTGTAAGAAATGCATTACTTCAATCACACAGTGTCTCCCAACTTCTTTTTTGTCATGTACCCCCTAAGCATTTTTGTCATACCATGAGTACCCCCTCCCTCATGCTCTAGTCTACTGTATATCTTCCTCTATCCCAGTGGTTCCCAACCTTTTTCTTCAGGGACCCATATTTTTACCATTGTAAGCTTTGGTGACCCAATCGTGCCAGCGCCCACGCGAGAGGGAGTCCCAGGCGAGAGGGAGTCCTGCGGAAACTCATTAGAAAATTGTATTCCTCAATTTGTCTTCAGTCAAATATAGAATGACTGTTTAATGTGTCGCTTACATTTTGTTGCCTCTATGCATATATCAGTTTAAAAGCTTTACTTTGTCATATATTCAACATGGGCTATATGGTATTAAAACGAAACCCCTTAAAATCAAGAGGGCTTCGCGACCCACTGTGGATCTTTGGCGACCCATAAGTTGGGTCCCGACCCATAGGTTAGGAACCACTGCTCTATCCCAATATGATTATGCTCCATACATTTCTTTTTATTGATACCTGCCAATGCATGTACCACCTGCATTGTGTTCACGTACCCCTAGGGGTACATGTACCCCTGGTTGGGAAACACTGATCTAAACAGTTGTAACAATAGTGTGTTAACCAATATTACAAATTAAACAAAATGTGCGGGCTGCTGTATATAAGCATTTATTAACTGTGTTTCATAATTGCAATGGTTTTTGAAGCTGGTTCTGCATATCGGATCCTCTGTGGTGGTAGGATGCAGGCAGCAGCGTACTGTGGACATCTTCAGCTGTAACAATAAATACAAATCTATTAAAAAAAATAATTAATGTAACATGAACATAATCGGAGCATAACACTGGTATATATAGAGTAACTATAACATTTCAGTGTAGTAAAAATGTCTACATTTGTTTAAAAAGGAAAAACCCATGAACATCCTTCTCAAAAAAGTTTTGGGTGCAGGACTAACAAAGTCAAATGACAACTGAAAATTAAGTCTGCTCACCAAGCTCCTGTTTTACTTATTTAATGTGATGAGCTTGAAGCGCAGACTTCATTTTCAGTTTTCAAATGTTTTTATTGTCCCATTAAATCTGCAGAAATATGGGGGTGTAGACTCACTTGTGTAATACACTATAGATGTAAACAGAGACGTTGTTCAAGTCCTTGGTCATGTGATACCTGCTGCAGTGTACTCCACGTCTTCAGACCGCTCCGCTGTAAATAAAATAATGACATATGAAGTGTGATGAGAATACGTCACTGTTTGGTACACCAACAACTTAACATACTTATGTCGTTTACATTATTTACCTCAACATTAAGTAGCTGAACTTGTATTAGTGTCAGGCAGGGCTTTGAACCGTTATTTTTTTCCAAACGTTCCGTTCCGAACAGAAACGGAATTATAACGTTTCCGGTTATGCGTTCCACCAATAAATTGACGTTCCCGAACCGGTTAGAACAGAAAAATACTGTTCCCGGAACGGTTAATTTCGTTCCTGTCAGCTGATTACTCCCATAGGCCTAACTGACGTTAATTAACCAAGAAAGACGGAAGTGCAAATGGGTCAGCCTACATTCCAAACTGTTTATTCAAGCAGATGAAAAGAATATCCTCCAGAATTTTGTCATTTAGGGACGACCTAAGCAGAGAATAAACCTCAAAGATGAAAATGCACGCTCCACGCGGACTTGGGTCACGGGGAATGCTATGATGGACATTGTGAGTTTGTGCATATTTAAAGCGCCATGTAACAAGCGCCAAGCCCAATAACGTCGAACATTCTTGGTGCGCTTTACACGCGCTTCTCTGCAATGTCTTACAATGATGCTATGGAAACTTTGCCCTTTTGTATGACAGTGGTTTCTCTTATTTAAGATGTGGAGTGGAGACTTTGTAGTCCACACCTCTCTCTCCATTCAGTCAGACAATGTCTGATGTCACACAGGACGTGAGCCTGAGCCGTCATGGTAACGTGCGCAGGAAAATAATTACTTTTTTTGTTTGTTTGAGGAACGGTATTAACCGGTTACCATTATTTTTAAATAAGTGTTCCTGTTCCAGAACATAACAAATAATAACGTTTCTGGTTTCGTTTCTGTTTCCTGTAAAATACAGAAAGTTCCCGGTTTTCGTTTTCTTTCCTTGAACCGGTTCAAAGCCCTGGTGTCAGGTTCATGGGAAGAAAACACAATAGATAAGGAGATGGGCTGCTCGTGTTTCAAAGCATGCTACCTAATCAGTGAAAATCATGGGGTGGTAGTTTCATGGTGTGGGCATGCATATCTGTCAATAGAATTGGTACCCTTGTAATTATTGAAGATAGTGGCTACTGACAAACGCTGAGAGTTTACTACGCTTGATCTATACTTTTATCCAGTCCAATTACTTTTTGTCCCTTCAAATTGGGAGGCACATGTAAAAATAAGTGAAAGTCGCTTTGGATGCAAGCATTGGCTGAGTGTAGTGTAATGTTACATACCGGGTACTATATAGTATCATAGATGGCAGCAGGCTGGTCAGGTCCTCACTGGCAACAGTGGCTGGTCCTTGTCAGGTGTGTTTATGGGGCCTCTTCTCAGGTCAGAGAGCCAAATCCTTAATGATGTTGACTATGGTGAGACCTGCTGGCGTGTACTGTACATTTTCAGACATCTGTAAAGAAAATGATGACAAACGAAGGGTGATGAGAACAACATATATTATTACTAATATATAAACACATGCAGAGTAAGCAGATGATGGTGTTAGCTTTACATTGGAAGGTCTCTGGTCTTAACTCAAGAGCATACTTTAGGGATTTGAAACTTAGGCCTACCTGACAGTGAGTCCTGGCTGTGTTTTCCAGGTGAAGTGTGGTTTGTTGTTTTGCCTACAGAATGAAACCATGTCACATGAGGATGGGGAAAGGATGTTTACTACACAATGCACTCGTCAGTAGGCCTGCAATCGTCAACATTAATGACAGTTTGCATTACACTATGCACTCGTCACTCAGTACAGTCAACATTAATGACGCCATTTGCATACTGAAAACGAACGTACCAATGACCATCATTTCATCACCAACTAGCAACTTGGCAATTTGGCAACACAGAAACAAACAATATTTGACAGTTTTTCACGGAGGAACACAGCTAGACTAGGTTGCTTTTCCGATGTGGCTGGCCAGCATAGTGCCAGAATGGTAGTGAAATGTTTACAGCATCGTGAATGAATATGTAAGGACTTGGCTACGGTACGGAAGGAGGGAATCCATACACCTGATGCACGCCAAACAGACACATTTTGCTTTCAAAAGCATAGGCATTCAGATTACAATTAAGTTACTTGACAAACCGACAGATCATCAAACACTGAAAGATCAGCATGCTTCCTTTGGCTAATAACAAGCTAGCATTGTCGTACGTGTTTGTTAAACAAAGCTCAGTCATTTTGGTCAATCAGCCACGTATACATGCTTTTATTTTACTTACCAAAACCGCAGAGGTCCTTACAGAATACGGAGAAGTACATCCAAAAGTACAACAAAGCGTATTTGTGGGGAAGGTGTACCAAATTGAAATAACCCATCGCAGTGATGAAGCTGTTGAAAGTAATGCAGCAGGGAGGGGGCTTCCCCTGGAGACAGCGCGAGACTCGCCCTTCTCCTTGACAACGGCCTGCCTGTCAATAGAAACAATAATTCTAAAGAATGGCAACTGCCAATCAACCCAAATAGCCATGCTCATTGGTCATTTAGACTATTTTAATAGCTCTCTTAAATACAGGGTCAGCCTGAAAAAAAATCTGGGTTGTTTGGAAGGGAGGGGAAACTACCGTAGGAACGAAACATAGCCGACTTGGCAAGAATTGCCAAGGAGCTATATGGCTTCAAGCACGCCATTGAGAATAATGGGAAAAGGCGCTCTACTTCCTTCTTCCGCCCAAAAATCGTCCCATGTCCCGCCCCCAGCCGTTGCTTCACAATACATCGAACGCCCGCAGTCTAGTTATAGTAGAAGTCTGTGACTGTAACCAACACCCTGAAAAATAATAGTTGTAAGCCGCTTTGAATTAATGAAAACTTCAGCTAAGTGCAGTGTAATGTAATGTAATGTGTGCGCTATAAATGTTATCTGTAGTAGGGATGGGATATCGGTATCGGTGTATCGGTATCGGGTTCAGATATCAACATATTTCAGAGATCGGATCGGATCAGAGTATCGGAATTTTCCCAGTACTGACATTGAGACAGGTGTAATGTTAATTTGAACTCTTTTCAGGATGGGATTGTTACTTTTTAACTTGCTCCTTTTTACTTATTAATTGGTTTCCTGGTCTTCTGACTTCCTTTTATGACCAAATATTCATCTTGGGCCTACCTCAAGTTGAAATCCACGCATATATGTGGTTTTGGTATTGGATCGGAGCAGTATCGGTATCGGCAGATACCCAAATTTAGTTATCGGGATCGGATCGGAAGTGAAAAAATGTGTATCGGTGCATCTCTAATCTGCAGTGCAATGTGTACAGTAGGAGCCAATGACTCTGGTGCCGTGTTTCCTTGACTGCACCATGCAACAGTGGTGTAGTCTACTTTTTATGGTGGGTATACTGTATATTTGAGCATTTTTTGAAGTGGGTATACTGTATATATTTGTGCTATTTAAAACAATGGATCAATCAATTTTAAGTGGGTATACTGAAATCCCTGAAATTTAGAAGTGGGTATACTCCGTATACCCGCGTTCTACGTAGACTACACCACTGCCATGCAAGGTCGTTGCAAGGTCTGACCAATTCCCCTTTGATCACCTAATTATTAGTACCTTGGATTCCCCATGGAAGTTGTATGGTATGTGCATGGAAGGAGAAAAGTAAATAGATAGATATGACGCTACATCAGTCGATTGCATACAGTAGATACAGTACACACCACTGATTTGGTACCGTGTGGCGTGTCCTACAGACGCTGCATGCTATGCGCATTAGTGGTGTGGATTGGCACTGCCCTCACGATCCGATTCGATCACGATTCGGGAGGTAGCGATGCGATTCGATTCGATTCGATTCTATGCGATCCGATTCAATTCTACAATGCATTGCAATGCTTACATTTCTACTGAAAGCAAAACAAATGTTTAATCAGTCATGATGAGGCAATACAAATAGTCAGATACAGAGCAACAATTTATTGCACTGAAAAAAGAGGGAATGGCGGGTCTTTGAATTAACCTATATAAAGTAAATAGATGCAAAACAATTCATTAACATTCCTTGAGTAAACATGATTTCATCAAATAAGGATAATGTGTTCTTGGAGACTGCTGAATTTGCATGTTTCTAATGCTTTGAATGAACATGATTAAGTTGTGTCTGGGGTGGCCTCCAGTCCTGAGGTGGCGCTAGTGCACCACTTTCTAAGACAAGAAGAAGCCGGAAAGTTTCTAAGCCAGAGAGCCGTTCGCCTCAGGCAGCTCGGTCCTACTCTTCAGTCTCATCTCGCTGGAATAGTGTTGTCATGTGTGAAGATATACACGAAATTGAGTAAGTAACTGAATTACTTTCATTTATTGTGGGCGATGTAGAACTGCTCTTGTGTCTTTTGTGTGTGGAAGCTGAGCCAAAGGTGAAGTTAGACTCTACTACATTTACCCACGCAGTGCTCTTTGCTTAGTAACAGGTGCACTGCAAACACATGCAGTTGGCATCATGTTAATTTCGAAAAGAATGGAAAATATGTACATTTAGGATATTCAATGATGTAAAAACTGCTACTGTACAACAATCTAGCTGGTCATCTTCAGTTAATAGCTATATTTGCGCGGGAGGGTCTGATCCGTTAATGGGGGAGGGGTGGTGGGGGTGCACAGCGAACTAGAACTTCATCGAACACGTTGCATGCTCACGAGAACAGAGGGCTGGCGTCGTTTCGGTGTGTTCATTTTAAGCCAAGTATTCTATTTTTAAAGTTTTTTGTTTTTTGACCCAACCCAGGTGTTTAATGCACACATGCACTTGTGGTCTTAACCGAAGATTAATCAAATGTAAGCTTTCCTGCACACAAAGTCAAAGAGCAACCGACCTAGATAGAGTGCATATAATCTGACATTTAAAGTGGACATGAAACATTACATTTATAGCGTTTTATATAAGTTAAGTATAGTTTTAATTTATTTAGAGATGAAAATTATGGCAATATAATCGTAGATCATTTAAAAAAAGACATTTCGGATACATTAGTTATGCAGGCCATTATTAATATTCGCCGCCATCTTGTTTATGACATCACCGGGTGTGTTGCAAAATTCTTCCGGTATCTCTGTGTTGGTTGGTTCGGTTACTCTGGGATACTGTGCTCTGCTGCTGCTCACCCGTAGCCTGCTAAAAACTTAGCTAAACTATGGAGGATGAAGTGGAGAGATTTAGCGAATCCCACGGCTTTCACCCAATGGCTTATGCTTTCGAGCCAATAGTGAAGGAACTGCGTAGCATTGCCACTACTGGGCATATGGAAGCAGGACTAGGGCTATGCGAATCGGTTTCGGGAGGTGTGAGCAGGGTGGGCAACATTGACTGGTGCGTGTGTAATCATTGCCAGCCCATGTGCACGTCGTGGGAGTCAAGGTGTTGCCTTGAGACTGATTTGGACCATTTGATCGAGGGTGAGGCGTGTATCACCATGTCTCAGATGTTCAGCATCTTCTGCCTTGAAAACGACGTATTGGAAGTGGCGATGCTGTCACTACGAGAGGTACGAGGGGAGCCACTGAAGCTGCCCATCAACAGCAGGTAAATAGCTACGCTTGCTTCATTTAACATAGGCCTACACACGGAAAAGTATCTGTTATTACATCATATGGCGCGTGTTTAGATTGCATTGGTTATAAATGCTTTCATTATAAGTATTGACTACGGACGGCTAACAGTCCGTGTGTGTGCCATGTGTCCTGTGTTGCAATTTTAGACGTTGCATTTGTGCTAGTCTCTAGTTAGCACACTGCTAACTGAGACTGACGTTAAATAGTAACTCGGCGTTGTCGTTGCTTGTATCCAACTGCTTGAACTGTCCGTGAAAGTGATTTTGTACTGAGCGAGGGATAGTATTTAGCCTGAGCGAAAGTCGACCATTTGTAGCAAACTTGACCGGTGTAACAGACTATCTGGGTCCCCCGTAGGACACTCCAGATGATATAAACACAGCGAATGGTCAAAACGAAAGTCTATCAATTTTGGTCTGAATGAATACGCCCCAGATTAAAAGTGACATTGTTGTTGTTACCGCCCAAGTTAGTCTTTTACACCGGTATCAAATTCCATCTTTCAACTATTTCCCCTTGCTGTTCGAAAAACACCAACAAAACGACTTCTAGCTTGCAACTCAGCCATAAATAGCTGCGTTTCACTGCGCATTTCCCCATTGGATAAGTTATAGCCTAAATATATCCAGAGAACACATCCCCGAATTGCGCATGGTGAAAAGTAGGCCTAGTACACAATATTGCCTTGGAGGGTTATTATTATGTCCATGGTGATTGTGGCCGCTTGTTCTCAAACAGCTGTTAAACACAGTTCTACATTTTGGGTGATCATTCCTTGCACCACCTGCCCTAGGCTATGACCAAGAACTTATTGGGTTGGGTTAATGTCAGTGTACCAGTCAAACTGTAAATGGCATGATTAAATGTAGACCATTATGTAGAATGGAGTGAAGAAAAGGGACTAAGCCTTATTGTTGTTATTGCTATTATTATTATTATTATTATTATTATTATTATTATTATTATAGATCTAACATGTGAACCCTGCATTAAACTTTTAACACCACATCAAACCTAAGATGTCTGATTCAACTTTTTCTCTCCAGTCTGTACAGGTTAATGGCATACAGGCAGTTCACTCTCTGGGCAAGAGGACACCTGGGGAGGAGAAACAGGATGCCAATACCAGCCTGCGTTGTAACCACCATACGGCACCTATACCCATCGCCACAATATCATGGATTTGAATACTCTTTTTAAATCAAATAATAACTATATTATATGTACAACACTTCAATTTGAACCACATTCTTTTGCACTTAACATTTGGAATGTGACAGAATTATTATATTAGCCCACATTACATTAATGAAACCATGTAAGTATCATTTGTTTTGTATTGTGATTGTTTATCGATCCTGTGTGTGATTTTGTTTTTATTTAGGAGCTCCTGGTGCAAATCGGCTGAGATGCCTTCGTATTGAAAAGGCCTTCTCAGGCTTTACAACACCTTTGTGCTGTGCCAGTGTGACCACTGGGCAGTGATGGGCAGTAGCTTCGCTACAAGCTACAAGCTACTAGTTTAACTACATTCCCCAGTAGCTTGGTCGTAGCGTCACTACTTTATGTATCGAGTAACTTCCCTGTAGTTAAGCTATCTTTTGTCTCAAGTAGCGATGTAGCTTCCACAAAAGCTACATTTTGTTGCTTGAAGAAAAAAACACTCTCTTTCCCGAGATCTAGGCAGTCACACAGGGAGTGCCCCACACTGTCCCTCAAAAACATAGGCCTATCCATGCCCCCCCTTGGACTTGGGGTCACCCTATCCTGTGTCCTATAATGATATTTAAAACACACTGAATGTATAATAAATATCAATTAAGTATAATGAGATCAATAAAGTTTTGTTTAATGAAGGTAGGCCTATCTGTTATTTTAAATCAAGCTGACAATATGTCGGGAAAATGTAGCTTCTGGTGTAGTGAACTACATTTCCACATTTTTGAAGCTTAGCTCACTACATTTCTGATGGTGGTAGCTTTAGTGTAGTGAAGCTTATTTTATGGTTGAGTAGCTGATAGCTTAGCTCACTACATTTTACAAGTAGCTTGCCCAACACTGCCACTGGGTCGGGGTCTGACTGTTGCAGTGCTGCTTGGATGGAAACAGATCTGCACCTCTTGACTACACCTGACACAATGTCCTTCCTAAAACTATAGTCCTTGTTCACTTTCCTGGGAGTGGTGATGTAGTGTTGTGCTCCCTTTGAGAACTTGTGTTTGAATTGTTTTCTCCAGTCTCTTCAGGAGGACCTTGTCCAGAACCACCTTCTGGAGGACTTCAAAGCAGCTGAGTCAGGCTGTAACCAGGGATGCATTCTTTCTTCCTCAGCTGTGTAAGGTGTTCACAGTTTGTCATCGTTTCTCCACAGGTCCACTCGTGAACATTTGTGATGTGGAGCAAGTCTGTAGCCAACACGGACACTGACACACCATGCTCCTTCAGCTGTGATAGGCACCTCTCCATGCCCTCTACCTCCAACCAATAGCTTTTTTTTTTTTTTTTTTTTTTTTAATTTTTACTTCCGTCACCTCCACAGTCTCCTGTGCCAGCACCAGGCCTGAGTTGGTGTCAAGGAGGGAGTAAGTTCCGAATGTGGTATTGTGTCCAGGGCTGTCATATCTACAATCACCACACAGCAGGAGTGGTTCATCCCCTGCAGCAGCCAGCAGAGACTCATTATGGGTGGTCCATACATTTTTTACCTCACTGTCACTCTCCTCACTGTCACTCTCCTCACTGCTTTCTAGGTGGTCTTCTCTCATTTCAAAATCCTCGTCTGACTCCTCCTCTTCCATTGCACTACCCTCATCTAAGTTATCCCACTCTGTGTCACTTGAGCAGGCGGCAGGCTTTGGTGCTGGCAAGGGTGTTAAGTCCCGCACTGGCTTGCTGTAAGGATGGTCATGGTTAATCCAACTGTCAATGTTGCCTGTCATTGTGCCTTTACTGTACTGATGCACTTCATCAGTCTGTGTGCCTACACTCACGGTTTTAGGTAGGCCTAATTGATGTTCTTGCAGAATGTCACACTCAGTAGTACTTTCACCGTCTACCTCAAAATTAATGGATGTATGCCTGACCTACAGAAATAAAGAATATGTTTGCAGTTCAAAGGCATTTGTTTGCTTGTGTTGATTTTATACTAAGGTGATATACTGTGTAATGTGTAGATCTATTTTAGGAGTGTGTGTTTTATTCAGTAGTAAAATAATCTAAATGTTTCATTCTTCCTTTGTGAAGTTGTAGTTATACTTATCTTTATATGTTAGATTTGATACTTGAATGGGAAATAAGCTATCCTCTAATGATGATGAATATAGAGGGTAAATGACTGGTTAAAAATTGTTGGCTTTGCCATTTGGTGTAATGCAACAAGACATTAAGTCTACTAAATATAGGCTACATATTATGGATTTGTTGGGTTGGGTACTATCAGAGAGGGTTTATATAGGTAGAAAGGCTATGGTACTATACCACTGAAAGCCAAACAACTATTAAATAACTGCACCCAAGCCTGTGGCCTAAAATTTTAAAGAAAGGTTGGAAGTTTAATGTATCCTGACACGCCCACTAGCGGGCATGGTGTAATAGATGGAGGTAGCGATCGCCCGACATTTAATCTTAACCCACCCCAAGTAAATAAAAACCTGTTAACAACTGTGGTGAGCGATAGCTGGAAAGATGCAAGTGTACAAATCTAACATGGAATTGCACAATGTTTTTATTACCCTTGGTGATTAATTTAGCATTTAGTCTGTCTTTCATACTATCGTAGGCTGCCTGAAGTTGTTCTACTAGATGAGTGCGCCGTTGTCGTCTTTTCAGGCGCAGCGCAATTTTGGCAGGGCCAAAGTTACGTTACCATACTTTGCCATACGTTGTAAAAATTGATCACAGAGGGGGTTGCGTCCAATTTAAGCCTGTTTGTGGACCTAGTCACTAGACGCCCTGATGGATCAAATATCTTTTCCTCTTGTAGCCTAATCTTCATCCAAAAAAGGGTCACTGCACTGCAGACCGGCATAGTTAGTTGTTGACAGGAGGGTTTTTCCACTTTAGCGCGGCCAACAAACGGTGGAGGACCGTTTTGCGCTTCAAGGGCAGGTGATGGGAATGAACTGCCTTGCTCTTACTCGCCTTTAAACGGTAAAATGTTTTTTTGCAGCCAGGTGCAATGCAATAATGCCCTCCCTTTGTCCTCTGCTTATTACCGTTCTCCATAATAGTCAAATCTCTAAATGTCGTTGTGTCCGTCTCCGATGCTTGCTACTGTAGAATTTCCAAGGCAACACACCCAGTGATGTAACGTTCTGCCGTGGAACATCATGGCGCTACACAGTTGCTTAAATGTATCTTTCTCAAACTTATTATATTTTTAACCAGTGTCACTGACACTATTAAGGCAACTCGAATGGATAGACTAAGACTCAATATTTCTAATGAGGACAACTTTGTCTAGTGTTTCATGTCCACTTTAAACTTTGCACAGGGAATTGGATGAAACATGTGGGAATAGTATCCTATTTATTGAAGTGCATAGCACTTTTTTTACTTGCACTTATGGTGCAATGCAAAGCATGCACTGCCTTGTTATCTCGTTTTACTTAGCCTATATCTTCCTCTTTTAAGTGGAGCATTGTTTACAAGTAGCCTTTATAAACAAGTGCTGTTTATAAATGTTTAACATCACCAATTCCTTCTTTCTTTCTTTCTTTAAGGACTTCTGACACAGTGGCCTGCACTGTTCGAAGTCTGTAAGGTAAGACATTCAATGCTGATTGTCTTTAAGGTTTTTATATTGTGTGTGTGTGTGTGTGTGTGTGTGTGTGTGTGTGTGTGTGTGTGTGTGTGTGTGTGTGTGTGTGTGTGTGTGTGTGTGTGTGTGTGTGTGTGTGTGTTTCCCTAATGTTTATGATTTGTCAATCCTTTGGGCTCTTTATGTCTTTTCAGATCAGTGCTGAATTCAAAATAATCACCACAGTTCCCCTGCAATCCAAGCAACTGTTGCTGAATTGGCTGATGTAAGTTTCTGTCTTTTTCGCCTGTCTACTTGATGGTTCCTGAGCAGAAAGCCTTTAACTATTGAGTTACACCCCTGCATGTTAAAACCCAATAGAGAGGATCATGATCTGCCTTAGTAGTCATGGTACCAGTACATTCATATGCATTTTTCTTTTGGTGGCAGTCAGCTTCCCAATGTTGATGCCATTCATAGAATCCCAAAACAAATCAGTACCACCACCATTTTTGACCGTAAACATGGGACTGTTTTCTTTATACTTCTCCCTTGGCTACTATCACACATGCTTGAAACAATCTAAAGCAAATGTGTTCATCATGGTTTCATCAGAGACAAACAGACTTCAGATATGGATTGCTGGAACCATGTCCTCTGGTCTGATGACACCAACATGAACACATTTTTTCGGATGGTGTCAAGCATGTGTGGTGTTAACCAAGTGAGTAGTACAAAGTAAACTGTCCCATGCTCATGGTCAAGTAGTGGTAGTGGGACAGACATGGTTTTAGGCTGGATGCATGGAGTCAATATTGGAAATCTGAATTTCACCAACATGTACCATGACAATTGAAGTAGATCATGATACAGTCTGCGATTTTAAAGGTGCAGAGAGTGATTTTTTTTTTTAAGTAGTTTATTTCCAGAACTCATGCTGCACAGGTTACAAATGTTCTCCTCTTTCTTTCTTTCTTTCTTTCTTTCTTTCTTTCTTTCTTTCTTTCATTAAGTTGTACAAGATGCACCATTTCTGAGGACTTCTGGCACAGTGGCCTGCACTGTTCAAAGTTCGCAAGGTAAGACATTCAATTCGGATTGTCTTTAATGTTTTTATTTGTGAATTACAGCGTTTTATCTCCTTTTTTGAATGTGTGTGTGGCTTTCTCCTAATGTTAATGATTTGATCGTTAAATCCTTTGGGCTCTTTATGTCTTTTCAGATCAGTGCTGAATTGAAAAGAATCACCAGTCCCACTGCAATGGCCAGCACTGTTCGAAGTCCACAAGGTAAAGCATTCACTTTGGCCACAACCCTACCCAGTGCACCTTAACAACTTGGCTCCTGCTTTAAATTAGCTGTTATCTGAATGGGGGTGACTCCAGTGGTATAAGGAGCTGCTTCTCAAATTTTTATATTTAAATTTTGTCGTACTCTGACCAGTGAATATTAGATTATTGCTTAGTACTAGAATTGGAGTTATCTGAGACAAGATGATCTGATCTGAGAAGTGTTGATGACTACCTCCCTGGTGTTCCCACTCTCAGTGTGGAGTGTGACACTATTTGTATGCATTGTGCTATGCTCAACATGACATTGAGAGGCTTCAGTTGAAAGTGAGCAAGCTATCTCACGGTTTCCTTATTTCAATACACTTGCTACACAATTCATATGCAGCTAAACAAAAATAAATATTAATATCTTCTATGTAGAAACAAAATGAGCACTACAATGAAGGGTATAATATCTGAGAGCACTTTGTTGACGCATGTTTTTCACTCTGATGGGGGGTGGGGGATCAGAGCCGACAGAGTGCACTAGCTGTGTTACGCTTTTCATTATATTGCCCGTTGTATGTCTGCCTAGAATATTGCATGTTTTATTTTTAATCATGAGTCATCGATGAAACTTATTGAGATGGGGAAAACTGTAAGAACTTCTTATTTCAGCCCCTTGACAGACAAGCCCTGCATGCCATATTACTGCACGCATGCACAAAGAGCAATGCAGTAGACTTTTCCTTCAAAGTCTTCTCGCAAGGAACAGTATATACCGTACCTGTATATGCATAATGAAACTTGTTGTTCTCTTAATTGAGACGAGCTGACCCTTACATCTCTGTGCTCTGAAACATCTTAAACAGAGGATTGGCATCACTGGTTGTCTACTACAAGCTTCTTGTAGGTCCCAGCCAAGGAGACACAGTAGACCTGGGGTGTTGTTCCATATGAGAGTGAGCTTTTTCATTGGCCTGGGCCCACTGGTATTCCTGTGACACACCAAGTTTCATGTCAAAGTCTTGTCATGCTATGCAATGATCTTGCAGGCCACATAAAATTACTTCATGGGTCACAATTGGCCCTGGGTTTGAGTTTGACATCCCTGCAGAATGAAGGCAACTACACAGCTTTGGCTCTGGTATTTGACGACTTCAGGCCAATTCACACCAGTGTTAAATCATCATCCAGGTCCCACATCAGAATTAGAACTGAGGAAATCTTGGCAGTGGAACAGAGGACATGCTTTGGACTTTGCAGTAACCTACTGCCCAGCTTAATGTTGATTTATTTGTTAATTCAAATGGCTTGGTTAATTTGTGTTTATTTACTTTTGTCTGTGTTGAATAGGTCATGGATGAAGTTGCCGTAGACGAAGCAATTGAAGACATCACAATTGGAATCTGCTCTGACAGAAGATTGGGCATCCCACCCTTTGGACATTGTCAGTTTTAGTGTATGTCTGTCACACACGAGACACCCAATCGGAAAGGACTCTTTTTTTTTTTTCAGCAACTAAAAAACAGCAGTTATTTTTGTTTCTTTAAAGAAACACTATGCAACTTTTTCATAGTCATGAAATGGCTTGGTACTCAAGATTTTGCTTGACTGACCCGTAATGGGGAAAATGGCAATATTTCCATCACCGCCTAGTGCTCCTGCTCCGAAACAGCACTTGCAGTTTTGCCTGGCGGCGCCGCGCCTTTTGTTGTTGTGCAATTTGTGGCCGCTAGGGGCGTCTAGATTTCTATGCTGTATTCGGAGCGAGACCTATTCCTTCGTTTGCTAACTAAGCAGCAGCCAAGGAGGTCTACATAAGGCAGCAGCTTGCTGAAAGCTGGCTACTGGCTACTGGCTAGCTGATTGTAAAATATCACGCTGGCATGCAGTGAAAACAACGAATGGGACTGCAAATAAATCACGAGATAATTGAGATGAAAGGTTTGGACAGGCAAATAAATCGCTTGTGTGAACATTGGAAAAGGGCTTCAAACCGGAGAGAGCCGAACGCCAAAAGATGGGGATTTTATCATTCATTCACTACACTGGGATGTATGCATTAGCATTCTCAAAACCCACGCCACCTCGTTTAGTTTACAAAGATACACAAATGTATACGAGTTGAAATCTGATGTCGCACATTTTATTTGATGTCAAAGGACACAATCAGTTGAGCGAGGCTAAAAAATATATGTTGTTGCCGATCAAGAGGAGACGAAACGTGATCTCTAGTCGGCATATGGATGTCCACTTTCACTTTCAACACCACAGGAGATAAAACCGCGTCTTGTCACCTCGACTTCGAAATCGTTATTATGACAACAAAATAGCCGTTTGTTTCCTCGTTCTTCTAATGTAGGCTACAGGTACTATATAGTTACTGGAAATGTGAAATAAAGACGGGGATATCTGCCGAGAACAAGTGGATCAAATAATATCCATCTGAGGGAAGTGCAAACATGATTGCAGTTGTGTGAAGTGAATTACGAAGCAGCCAACTCATAAGCAAGGGGGGGAATCTCACATATGATAAAGCCCCTTAGAAGTGGAGAGAACTGAATGCAAGGAAGGGAATCTGGTTAATTACAGAAGACGACGAAATTTAATTCGCACATAATCTCGAAGCCAATGTCTGTCTAATTTAGTTCAATGCACATTTTCGGCAGAACCACTAGAGGCCGCTATAAAGTTGTTTATATCTATGTGTTTATGTCAAAGTTGCATAGGATCGCTTTAAGTGAAATGTACCTTTTTTCTAGAGATCTATTTGCTTGCATGCACTTCCAGCTCCTTGCTGGTTTAAGAATAGCACTTGAGTGTGCATATGTTTTGTACGTACTGTGTTGATTTTGACCCAAACTAAAGACAAACAAAATACCAAAACTAGACTTAAATAAGACTGGGTAATGACACAAATGTGGTCACCAAAGAGGACAACCAAATGAATGGTGGACTGCCAGATGCACGCGCACATGCATACATTATACGTGCACATGCATACAGTATACGCGCATGAACGCACACACGCACACCTACAAGTGTGGACTAATGCACTTAGTCAATGAGCTAAAATAACTGTATGTAGAGTGAATTTTATTTGTGCCCGATGTGTTCACATGAATGCTAATCCAGCCAGAGAGCACTTTTTCACAGCAACCAAACAAATTATTTTCTTAAAGGTGCACTGTGTAGGATGGTGACCAGAGTAGGCAACTATGCTGCACATTGAAACGGTGCTGCCTATTACCAACTGTGTCCTTTTTATGAATATTTACTTAGTAATAAACAAAAATGTATAAATGTATTACGAAAATGTTTACTAAAAATCTGTATTTCTAGAAATTCAAAATGACAGTCAGTGGAGAAGATTCCTCTCTTTCCCCCTTTCATGTATGGAAAGAGCAATGTCCCCAGTCATAACGACAACTTAAAGTTTGGTGGTGGTAAATATTCATGAAAAATGCAACATTTTTGCATGGGCAGCATGAAATCTCAAAATAAACTACTGAAAGTAATACACAGTGCACCTTTAAAGCGAATTGGACTTTCATTCTGTTCACAGACCCTGCTCGTTGATTGGTCTAAGAGTAGCAGTTATTTGTGACTGTGCTTATGTTTTGTATATCTGTGTGCATTTTACATGCGTACAGTGAAAGTCAATACATTTAATCACAGAATTCTGACTCTTTTTGTTGTTTTTGTTTGCACAGGCCTGTACATCAAATTGTGATCTGCAATGCATTGGTATAGCCTAGACCTAATATGTTTACCATATGTTTTTTATTTTTATTTTATTTTATTTTTTTTTGGGGGGGGGGGGGGTGGTTTTTAATAAACATGAAAAAAATACTTTCAAACTATGTCAAAGTTTTGTGTTTTTCCAACATATTTTCTGGTTAATGGAATACCAATTAATTGTTTAGGATTAAAGTGATTTCATCACCTCTGATTTAGGTGAAAAAAACATTTTGTGACTATTTTAAAAAATCACATAGTTCCAACACATTTTTATGATGCTGGAACATGAATAAGTTGTGTTAGGTTGAGGTGATCCAATCACCTCTGTTTAAGGTGATAAAATCACTTAAACCTTACACAATAAAAATAGGGGAAGAAATCATGTTGACCTTACACAATTGGATTGTGTGGGACCGATGTACACATTAAAATCGTGTAAATCCAACGAATATTTTCTTTCAGTGTGCCTGTTTTCTGTATCAGACTGTATCAGTCTTGCAATGTTTTGTTGAAGTACTTTTATTTAATTTAACATTCATTTGCTCCCGAAATATCCATGGAAGTAATTGAAAAAAAAATTGCCGGATCGATTCTGGAACTTGCCGGATCGATTCTGGATTGTCCATGCCCCGCATTGGATTGGATCGCCGGATCGATCATTGTTGACACCACTAATGCGCATGGTGCGGGGGATTGGTTGTGTAGAATTCTTGCACACGTCCTTCGGCCAGGTGCATCTGAGGTCGAGCACCTGCCTCACCAATGTTAGAGACAAGAAAGCTGCAGCACATTGTCCACATTTGCAGTGTATACGTAGTAGTGATGTTTCTGTCTATTGACCTTCTTCAAGCAATCCAGCAGTACAAATTCTTTTTAAACTATGCTTGTAACCATTTGTAATGTTAATATGCTTGGAGAAGGTCTGTAGAATGAAACATCGTTATTAAATGCTGAAAATGTGGAGAGTGTGCGGCAGCTTTCTTTTATCTAGCATAGGAGAAAAAAGTGTCTCCAACTGTAGTTTGCATTTTTTGCTGGACACCTTACTGAAATTCGTTCCGGAATCAATAAAGTTACTCCACTCTACTCTTGCACAGGTGAGCTGTACATCATGGGTTGCAGCCAGGTCCTCTTCCTGCTTTTGATCGCAGTAGTGGGGACCAGATCTTTGAGCCATATTTTCTTTGAGACACGAAGAGAGAAGTGGACAGAATCCCAAAGGGGGTGCAGGGAGAATCACTTCGACTTCATCTCCATGGACACACCAAAGAAACTGGAGCTGTTTTTGAATTTGAATTTCACCATGGATTCTCATCCCATCCAATGGGAAATGGCATGGATCGGTCTCTCCCGAATGTCAGCCAGGGAGGAGTGGCTATGGTCAGACACGGGCGAAAAGCTGAGCAACAAAAACCTGATCATCCAAAGTAACGATGGAGATAAAGATAACAGTGGTGCGGAACATTGTGTTGCAGTCTCCGATTCCGGAACTTTCCACTCCCTCTCATGTGAGTCCCATTATCCTCGATTCTGTTACTACACAGACCACGGCCTGGGCCCAGTAGGCTCCAACATGACCTGGAGCAACGCCTTGTCTTACTGCAGGGGGCGCTTTAAAGACATGGCAAGCCTGGCAACCCAGGAGCTCCTCCGAAGTGCTGTGGGTTTAGTGCAGGGCGAAGGGAAAGGGGAGCTGGTGTGGATCGGCCTGTGGTATGTGCGCCGCTATTGGTTGTGGATGAACGGGGACGCCCTGGAGTTCCAGGCATGGCAGGGGGGCGAGAGGTATGGGCCCCAGTGCCCAGAGCCGGGCCGCTACTGCGGGGCTCTAAACGTCACATCGGCCCGTTGGGTGAATGTGGACTGTGAAAGGGAGCTGCCTGTTCTCTGCCAGCACTGAAGCACAAACGCATACATGCTCGCACACATGCAGACACACACACACAGACACAGACACACAGACACAGACACACACACACACGCACACACACACACACACACACACACTCATTGAATGATTGTACTGCAAAACCATTTGAATTGGAATCAAAGTCTATGTTTTGTAAATGTAAACATATTACAATGCTGGGCCTCTGGGGGTTAAAAGTTCGGGTTTGATAGTGATAGACACTATGCTATACACCCAACACATAGACACGTAATTTAATACCTTATGGGCCTTTTTCGCGTGATGTCAGACAGCTTAAAGGTGGGGTTGCAGGTTAACCAATTTTAGAAAATGTACTATTATGACATCACGTTGGGGGTTCCGCAGGCTCATAGGAGTCTATGTAGAACCTTAGAATCCTGGGGGAGTTCCCCCAATGTGATGTCATACCTGCAACCCCACCTTTAAATCCAATGCATTGAAAGCAGGTATACTGGTACCATCTGGTGACAGAGATATAAACTTACTCATCACTGTTTTCTATTGAAACCAGTAGTTCTTTATAACGGTTTTGCATAACAACTGAACTTCTGAAGCGGACAAAAAGGCGAATTTAATACCACTAAAGAGATGTAGTGTATAGGGAGGAGGACTGGTGACCAGAATGAAGGACGACTGACCAGTGAAGCAGAAGACAGTGGAGGGATGTCGGCTGAACACAAAGGCTGAACACCTTCAAAAACCAGAGTAGAGATATGGGAGAGGAAGAGGTTTTCTTTTTTTATATTATATACTTTATTATGTTAATCAGAATGATATAATTTAATAATGAGTGATATCACATCACACATGCATTGTTTTGAAATATGGGAGAGGAAGGTTTTCAAAGCTCTTCGACTTTCAATTTTTCTGCATTAATGGTTTGATTCTATAAGAACATGCTTATAAGATACATGCAAAAGATTGTATAATCGTCAATAAATGTTATATCTTTCACACAGTGTGTGCGAGAGTTTGTGAGAAAAGATAACTGCATTCACAAACATGCGCACACACACACACACACACACACACACACACACACACACACACACACACACACACACACACACACACACACACACACACAATCCCAGGATTGCAGACGGGTAAAGGTCATTGTTCTGGTTCAGGGTAAACCACGCAGATGCAGCTGCTATTAATGGGCAGGTAAGAAGTGGTAACATTACACATTCTTGCATGATGAGGCACGTTGTTATTGCACCCATCGCCTACAATGACCTTTCATATTGGGGGAATGTCTCGGTAGACAGCAATAGTCTGAGGTGTTTCAAATACTTCGACTATAGCTGCAGCTACAACCAATAGAACACAGAGTTCTTAGAAATATTTAATTAGTGCTTTCTCTTTAACCTTTAAGAATGTGGGTTTTGGAACATTCTTTAAAAAAGAATGGGTTCTATTACAATGCAAGATTCTAAAATTCCAAATTGTATTGTATGTCGCCCAGAATTCTATAGTACTTTTACTGCCCAAACATACACTCTTAAAGGGGTATGCCACTATTTTGGGGCTTAATACAGTTAAAATCGTTGGCTGGGGTTTATAAAGGTGGTAAAGTGTCTTATTTTTCATGTTAAGCGTTGTCTTGCTTTAAGACAAGTTAAAAGAGGGAATATGTCACTAAGCTAGTGAAAGTCAATGTATCCGTGTAGCATGCTACAATGCTACACGGATACATTGACTTTCACTAGCTTAGCGACATATTCCCTCTTTTAATTTGTCTTAAAACAAGACAACACTTTACATGAAAAATAAGACACTTTACCACCTTTATAAACCCCAGCCAAAGATTTTAACTGTATCAAGCCCCAAAATAGTGGCATACCCCTTTAAAGGATAAAAATCAATTATAGCTTACCGGGATGACACACCAAGTAAGGGGGGTTAAGCTCTGTTGAGGTCAACACTAGAAGTAGAGGTAACTTTAAGTTGTCAATTTGGTGTGGTGTTACGTACACTAACACTGCATATGATACTGCATAGAGGTTACACCAGTTATTCCAGTGTGACCTAATGAGATAGACTGTGTTCTGAATGAGAAACGCTAAAAACCCAACAAGGACCCAATATTTGATCTAACCGAGTCAGCTGATCACAAGACAACACAGGTCTACAGGTTACTCAGATAAGGAAAATGTGTTTCTTTTTTTGCTTTCACATTTGACACCTCTGATGGCTCAAGTGTTTCCATGCAGATATAGGCTACATATGGTGTTTCTAGAGATATAAAACACAAAGGTGGATACAATTACAAATCAAATATATTTTTGCTCCTACTTGGTTGACTACTGTACCTTTAAATCTTAAACGGGGAGCAGGTGTGGGCAGAAGAACACTGTCCTGTAGATTTGTGTGTGTGTGTGTGTGTGTGTGTGTGTGTGTGTTTGTGTGTGTGTGTGTGGGCAGAAGCACACTGTCCTCCAGGTGTGTGTGTGTTTGTGTGCATGCATGCAAGCGAGTGAGTGAGTGAGCGTGCGTGTTTGTGTGGGCAGAAGCACACTGTCTTTCTGTGGATATGATTATGCATGAAATGTCATTTTTTATGCCAAAGCTCTTCCCTGAGACTCCCTATGCTCCCTGCTGCCTTATATTTATGCAGCGATCCACACTCTGCAAGTACACACTACAAGTAAAACTCCATTCAGGGAAGCATCACTGCTCTGGAAAAAAAAGTGACACATACCAGATGTCAAGAGTATTTTAAATGCTCTTTTCATACCACTTGGTTCTAAAGAAACCTGACAGTATGGCCAAGGCAATCAAACGGATTATTCATTTTGATTAACAGTTAATAAGAAATGCCCCATGCAGTTTGAGCTAATCTTGCTTGATTGAGGTTTGTGTCTGAGCAGTGGTGTAGTCTATTTTTTTGAGGTGGGTATACTGTATATTTGAGCATTTTTTGAGGCGGGTATACTGTATATATTTGTGCTATTCTTAATAATGGCTCAATCAATTTTAAGTGGGTATACTGAAATCCCTGAAATTTTGAAGTGGGTATACTGCGTATACCTGCGTTCTACGTAGACTACACCACTGTGTCTGAGGTTGCCCACTTACGTAAGCACTGTTCTGCCCACGCTTCTAACTGGGGGTATACTGTGTAGCTCCTAATTTCCACAGTCATGCTGGTTGCCACCCTACAGATAAATGCCCTCACATCAGGAACCGTTCCTCTGCCTACCCACCCAATCATAGGAGAGAGTTTGATTGGTTAACCGATGTAACACATGCATCGCTCAAAATTTGATTGTTTGTGGGTCCACTCATTTTACCTTACAGTTTTTTTTGTGATTGCTAAAGGAAACATTTTTTTTTACTTATACTGTTTTTGCAGAACTCTGCACACAAATACAACAACCTTACACCAAATCAGCAAATCCGAGTAAATACATTGTAAAACCCAACACGGTTTGCTAAACTCTACAAACAGTTTTAGAAATAGTAAATAGAAATGTTTTGTACCAAATTGTTAACACACCCATTACATTACAAGCAAATGTTGCGGCAACTAGATACAGACATAAAAAAAATACAAACTATCGATATATTTTTGCATGAATCATTTACATTTAGTTCCTAAAACAGCGTAGGCCTTTATGTAACCTAGCGCATATAATGGTTGGTATCAGAAGATATGTACTCGCTACCATATTATTAGATAGTCGGGTATGGTCCTGTGAATGTGGACATGTGTTACATTCGCTTTATAAGCTCTATGGGATAGACTTGTGCCTGCCCACATGCCAATCACACCCAGCCAATCAGAAGCCTCTGTCTTGTGTTGCCCATTGTCATTGTGCCACAACTCACAGTATGCGGTACACACAACACAAGTTTTATGTGATTTTTAGGACACGGGTAACTCGATTTTTATAATAATAATTCTGTATGCAGGATTTGCCTTGCGTCTCGCGGGGCTGGAGAATGTGAGAGAGGGAGCCCAGAAAGATCTGTCGTGCTCTGATCACAGTTTCTGTTCCCGGGAACAACGTTTGAATAATGAAACAGTAGAATGCTGTTCTGGCTGCTTCCAGGAGAGACGAGCTGATGTCTAATGCACTTCATGCTCTCGTCTCTTCTCTGTCGTCAATTACTCTCTCTTTCTCTTTCTCTCTCTCTCTCTCTCTCTCTCTCTCTCTCTCTCTCTCTCTCTCTCTCTCTCTCTCTCTCTGTGTTCTATGGCTCTGCCTCTGTCTGTCTCTTTCTCTCTCTCTCTCTCTCTCTCTCTCTCTCTCTCTCTCTCTCTCTCTCTCTCTCTCTCTATATATATATATATATATATATCTTTCTCCCTCCCTCCTTCCGTGCACTATGTCTCTGCCTCTGTCTCTTTCTCCCCCTCTATCTCTCAATCTCTCAGATGTTTAATGTGTGTCTATTCAGTGTCTCTGCATTTCTCTACCCCCCCCCCGCCGCCCCCCTCTGCTTCACTTGATGTTTTATACACACCCTCTATCCATCTCCTCCTCTTGTATCTCTCAGCCTTCAATAAAACATAGATGAGCCCAGCTACAGAATAGCACTTCTGTTATTAGAGCTCTCAATGCATCCACTCAGAGGACTAGCATCTGCTAATGGCAGGGAGGATGGGAGAGAGAGAGAGAGGGAGGGGGAGAAGAAGAAGAAGAAGAAGAAGAAGAAGAAGAAGAAGAAGAAGAAGAAGAAGAAGAAGAAGAAGAAGAAGAAGAAGAAATGGACAGAAACTCAAGCATGGAGCGGTATTTCCCTGAAACCATGACCGTAGCTACCATTGAGGACACAGAGGTCATGTCCTCTGCAATTTTGTCAGAAATTTGAAGTGTAACTATGATGAAAATCGATATATGATCAGCAATGATAAATTCAGTCTGTATACGCCACCCCCATGCCATCCTCAAGACAGTGATGAATAAAAACAAACCTAAGAGTTTGACTGAAGAATTTTCTAAAGTGTTCTAAATGTACAGTATGGGGTACAGCATGCAGTATTTGACCTCAGTATTTGAAAATGTCTCGTTACTGCCTTACCTGAAACACTATTATGAATAAAGTAAAATGTGCAGTGTACAGAAACACAGTGAAACCTGTAATAAGCAAGAGGAAGAAAGAAAGCATTGAGCAAGATAAAGGAAAAGACAATGAGAAGGGAAGGGTATATTGTAACTTGGCAGCATTTTGATAATAAGGCTTGTCTCTGGCATTCAAATAAAAATGAAAAAAACTTGAATACCTACTAAATCAACAAACTGAGGCTCAGCTGTGTGGCCTACAATCAATATAAAATATATATAAAATAAAAACCAGAATACCGTACACCATACATGTTTCTTAACGTTGCGTTATGCTTGTGGTGATTATAAGTGACTTGGTTCATCCACAAATCCCT
>NC_085879.1:44585516-44588016 GCF_034702125.1 Engraulis encrasicolus
ACCTCCACCCTTGCAACCCATCCTGGTGACACAGCAGCATCAAGTGGGCCTCCACTTACAGGTACCTCCACCCCTGCAACCCAGCCTGGTGACACAGCAGCATCAAGTGGGCCTCCACTTACAGGTACCTCCACCCCTGCAACCCAGCCTGGTGACACAGCAGCATCAAGTGGGCCTATTGCTATTCCACATTTTCCACAAATTCTTAAATAAAACAATAACAAAACAAAGCTATTTGACTTCTTGAGTATATGTACTCTAGCAGTGTATTTTTTTGCGATGCAAGGGGCGCCATCTAAATTCTTGCCTAGGGCGCCAAATTGGTAAGGGCCGGCCCTGATCTCCACCATGGGTAAGCTCGTTTGGATATTCATTCAACTTGCCTCAGAATTACTGTCAAGCTGATTACTGTCCTTAAAACCACCCCAAAGGGTTTTTTTGTGTGTGTTTAGTTGTTTGTTTTTAAATGAGCAATTCACCAGGTGTCCAGTGATTTTCACTGGCTCTCCATAACAAGGTATGCAGTTTTGGATTTGAAAAGGTTGAGACAAAATCCAAAGTGGCCATATGTTTTGCATTGCAAATAACTCGCTGGCCTACATGTGCTAAAAGTTTGGATTAATCCTTTAAAATATAGCCTACATGCATGCACACACTCTCACACACGCACGCACGCACGCACGCACGCACGCACGCACGCACACGCACACGCACACGCACACACACACACACACACACACATACACACACACACACACACACACACACACACACACACACACACACACACACACACACACACACACACACACACACACACACCGTACGAAGACAGCCATATTTAAGTCAGAATTCTTTATTTCACACATTTGTCTATACATACATTGTAATGTCTTATACAGTTAATCTTCTTTGCAAATGTTTCTGATATTGCAAATAGCCAATAAACAAAGAACAAAACAAAAACAACAACAAAATGAGAAAAGAAATTAAAAACTAAATGAAACAAACATGAGACATTCTGAAAGGTTCAGGAGTAGGAAGCAAACTTGTCAGGAGTAGAGGATACATTGACGTGACGGCAGCCTGCAACAACAAACCTTTTCATTGGCCAGCCTGGCAAGAACAGATGATTTCATTGGGCAGCCTAGCTGGCAGCAACCAATGATTTCATTGGCTCATCCTTCTGCAACCATGGTTATCGTTTGGCTACACAACACATTTTTGTACACATTATGTGTGTGTGTGTGTGTGTGTGTGTGTGTGTGTGTGTGTGTGTGTGTGTGTGTGTGTGTGTGAGGGGGGGGATATTAAAATTCACAGCATCAGTTGCTAGCCTTACGAGTGCGACTGAAGTGGAGGGAGACTGGTGCAAGACGAGGAACACTAAAATACTGCTGCACGCACAGCACAGTCCACAGGTGTGTGTGTGTGTGTGTGTGTGCACGTGTGTGTGTGTGTGCGTGTGTGTGTGTGTGTGTGTGTGTGTGTGTGTGTGTGTGTGTGCGTGTGCGTGCGTGTGTGTGTGTGCGTGTGTGTGTGTGCGTGCGTGCGTGTGTGTATGTGTGTGTGTGTGTGCGTGCGTGCGTGCGTGTGTGTATGCGTGCGTGCGTGTGTGTGTGTGTGCGTGCGTGCGTGTGTGTATGTGTTTGTGTGCATGAGAAACACTGAGAAACACACTGCTGTACATTGAGTACTATCTCTGTGCGCGCACTCTTAAATTGTCTCGTTACAGTATAAGCCGCGATACACACACACACACACACACATACACACATGCCCCCCCCACACAGGCACGCACGCAAGCATACACACACACACACACACACACACGACACCTGAGGTGGTGTTTGCTTGTTTTTTTTTCTCTCTTCCAAACACTGTTCCGCTGTAGTAGAAGCACTAAAGTAACAATACTATGACACAAACACCCTCCTCTAGTCACATACAAAACAGAGCAGACTTATAGTAGTAACCTACGATATAGCCCCAAAAAACAACTCAAAATGCCCTAGGTAGGAAAAAATAAGTTAACATAGTTTGACACCTATATAAATTTACATTATGTACAGTCAAGTACAAGTAAAATATATATGTTTGTTTGTATATTTTTGACTGATTGAAGGACCCCATCCCCCCCACACCCATACCCAACACCCCACTTTCCACCTGGTACCCCCACCCCATACTTTGCTAGGACTTGTGACGTTTCAATTCTGCTCAAGTACAAAAAAAGTCTAGCTTTCGGCCAACCTGCTGTTAACCAATCAGATTGGACTAAATGGCTCCTTCCTCCCCAGGAAGCCCCACCCACCAGCACATAGCAACCAAAAATGGGTGCGGGCTTTCCTCATCAGACACAGCAGAAATCTGTACTTCCGTGGAACTCTAAATAAATAAAAATATATATAATATATTTATATATATTTATAAAACCAAACACTGCAAATCTCAACGCGTTGGAGAAGCGCGTTTTAGCCGTCCTACAAACTACTGGTTG
>NC_085879.1:44595516-44600516 GCF_034702125.1 Engraulis encrasicolus
TGGCAACAACAAAAGAGACAGAGGTAACCTGGGCGACAGGAGGCGATTTGAGCCACATGAGCAACCGTTTGTAGTTGAATTTCAGTGAATATGACAGTTTAGTTAATGTTGTTTATATATAAACGTAGTTCTGGAGGAAGCCTGTGAGTGATTGACAGCTGTCATTACTTGCTCCCGCCTTCACATATTCAATAAATCCCTCCTTTCTCTTTCACTGTCATGTGCAAAGACTTTCCGAATTGTCCCACCAGCTCCCCATACTCCTCCATTTCACTAGAACACCCAGTTACACTTCATCTATACTACACATAGGGGGGAGGCGGATCTCATCCCGCATGAGCTCCGTTTAAAGCATCCCAGGACCGAGGCCAGCTAACATGCCAAACATGCATATACTATACGTAAACTGTACACCAAGCACTCAAGGACAAACTCGTGAATATAGTGTCATTTTACCATCTCTGTGGTTAGCACCACATAATTAAAAAACCAAGCTCCACAAATAGATCAACAGCCACAGATACTCTACATGCCAATGAGAGTACACACATAATACCTGCACTGGCACAATGGTTTTTTGCCCATAGCACCACATAATTCTCCTCAGAGTATGAGAATGCGTAATGAGTATTGGCAGCATGGTGCAACAAGGAAGCAGACCAATTGGATTGGATTACACCAGTGTTTCTCAAACTTTTTCTGACCGAGGACCACTTTGTCCCCCCCAAAAAATATTGGGGACCACCTGTCAACTGAATTGGCAGTTGAGGGATGCTAATTTGACACTGCTAATTTTTATGCAGATCACTTACTTTTTATTCACATTATAAGCCTGTCTTATTGTGTTGAAAACATGAAAATGATACAAATATAGCCTACTGCTAGCTTATCTTGGAAAAGTAGAAATCCCCTCGCGGACCACCTGAGCTCTGTGGCGGACCACTAGTGGTCCCCGGACCACACTTTGAGAACCACTGGATTACAACAGTGGAACATACAACACAGCACTCTACGTCCTCTCCTCAGACTTGTACAGTCCCGATCGTGGATCTCGTGGATGTGTGGACTTCAACAAAGACAGTACAGCAGATAGGCAGACCAAAACCGTTCATGGTAGTTCATATCTATGAGAGGTTAGAAAACAATGCAACTGGCTGTAGAAACTAAAGCCCTGGAAAACCTAATTGAAGGCTAAGTGAAGAAACGGTGGTATACAAATAAATAAACAACAACAACAACAACAACAAAACAATTTTCCTGTTTTGCTCAATATCACATTCGATTATGGCACACTGTTGCAACCAACAGGCCCATTTTTCTGCTAATTTTTCTTCTTCCCAGAGCTGCATGTTGTCATCGCCCAGCTGATGACTGATGTAGAAGCCATTTTATTACTGCATTTAGTGTGTATGTGTGTGAATGTGTGCGTGTGTGTGTGTGTGTGTGTGTGTGTGCGTGCGTGCGTGCGTGCGTGCGTGCGTGCGTGCGTGCGTGCGTGCGTGCGTGCGTGCGTGCGTGCGTGCGTGCGTGTGCGTGTGTGTGATTTTATTACTACAGAAACACCAGAGAGGAGTCCGGCTGTGCCATTAATCTACAGCTCTGTTTTCTAGCAGCAGGATACTCCTATCGCTACCTCCACTTTAATGGCCGATGATTCATCTGATGAATAAAACAACAGGCCAAGTGGAGATCTGTAAGATCACTTCACTGCCCGGAGATTAATCTGATGAATAAAACACCAGGCGAAACAGAGAGATCTATGGTGTGTTTTGGATCTCTTTCAAGGCCGAAGATTAATCTGTGAATAAAACAGCAAGCAAAAAAAGAGATCTATGTTCTATGTCTATGCATCTATGGCAATGCACTTTTTAAAAGCATTTTGTTAAATAACTATTGACATACTGTACAGATTTATATCTGCATAAGGCTGATTTGTATTTGAACTGTCACAAATATATTAATAGAGTTGTATAAAGTAGAAGTAGAAGTATTCTTACAGATTAATTACAACAGTAGTAGCATGACATTATGAAGATGAAATCATGCAATATCTTATCACTAGTGTTGTAATTACATCTGTAAGAGAACTACTACTTCCACTTCATACAACTCTGTTAATAAAGTAGTAGTACGTCTCTTCGAATGAAGTGTTAACAAGGGAAGTTTGGAAAGTCTTTCTATTAAGACCCTATCTATAGTGCATTATAATAATAATAATTTAATAATAATTGTATTTGTATAGCACTGTATCATACAAGGCATGCAACTCAAAGTGCTCAAAGCGCATTTATGTCAAATTATAATGCACATTATAACTACTTACAATACATTACTACTACACCCATGATGTTTCAGGATGCTTTATGTTAACAGTTATGAATAACCATTAATCTAGCTTATATTGCTTTATAATTCTAAGGGTGTTATGAGTGCTTGTGACTGGATATAAACTCCAGGCTGACTGATGGGGCTTACAGTATGATGCATTACAGATGTGCATTACACAGTGCATTATAGATGCATCCATATGAACTTCACCTTACTAAGAGCACACAATGATGACTTATGATTTCACATGGAACATTATAGCATCTTATGAGTCCTTATGACAGTTTGTCATCCAGGTCTGAGCATAGAGGGGTATAAGTACTCATAATGTACTATAGGCCCCATCAGGCAGCCTATAGTTTATAACCAGTCATGAGCGCTCATAACACTCTTGAATTTATAAAGCATTTTACGCTAAATTCATCATGAAGCATTATGAGTACAGTCATAATACATTGTAACTTACACAATTAACTACAACTACAATTTGTAAGTAATTATAATATGCATTAAAATTTCTTATAAAGGTGCTCTTAATGCGCAATAGATATTGTCTTCATAGAAAGTGTTACCCGAAGTTTTAATCAAAGTAATTGTAGTAACAGCAGCAGTAGTATGATAAATAGTAGTACAAGAAGTAATAGGTCTCATTTTCAGCTTATGCTATAAGCAATTATATACACTTACAAATGAAACATTCATAGTAGTAGTAAAACTACTAGTATTGTAACAATAGCAGCAGTACCAGTAGAAGCAGCAGCAGCAGCAGCAGCAGTAGTAGTAGTAGTAGTAGTAGTAGTAGTAGTAGTAGTAGTAGTAGTAGTAGTAGCAGTAGTAGTAGTAGTAGTAGGCCTAGTAGTAGTAGTAGTAGTGGTGGTGGTATTAACTCATGCTAGAAAGCCTGTCTTAAAGGTACACTGTGTGAGATTTTTAGTTGTTTATTTCCAGAATCCATGCTAACCATTCACTAATGTTACCTTTTTCATGAATACTTACCACCACCAACAAAGTATTCATTATGACTGGAAAAATTGCACTTTACATTCATGAAAAGGGGGATCTTCTCCATGGTCCGCCATTTTGAATTTCCAGAAATTAACTGCAAAAATGACTCTACTTGGAACATACTAGGAAATATTTGTTTATTAGTCAGTAAACTTTCATGTAAAGATCAAATTTGCCGATAGGCAACCCAGTTTCAATGAGTAGCATAGTTGCAGTACCTTTTTTGACTATTTCCTACACAGTGTCCCTTTAATTGTGCACATCAACAACAGTAGTAGTGGTAGCAGTAGTAGTAATACTTTGTAGTAGTAGTGAGCCTCTATTTTATTTTATTATTTTAGCTCATGGCACATTTCTCTGCTGAATGATTAATAGGCTTTCATGGTTGCAGGCCAGTGACACATGTCACCTTCAGAGTGGAGCCAAATACTACTGGGTATTTGATGAGGCGAAAAACCAAACACACACACAAACACACACACAAAGACACACACACACACACACACACACACACACACACACACACACACACACACACACACACACACACACACACACACACACACACACACACACACACACACACACACACACCTCCTCACAGCTCAACACCCTTTCCGTAAATGAACTGTGTGATATAACACTCCGGCATCTATGATTTAATACCCCTTCTAGCATTCACTGGGCCATCACACGCACGCACGCACGCACGCACGCACGCACATATGCACGCACACACGCACATACGCACGCACGCACACACACACACACACACACACACACATACAAAATAGTCAGAAAAAAACCTCAGCCACAGTCAGGATACATCTATAAAATCTACACCAAAAAACGTCTTTTTCAATTTCGATTTACTAACATGTACGAATGACGAAGGAAAAGAGAGAGTGGAGGGGTGTGAAGGACAAAAGACGTGAGGCAGAGGAAGTCAGAAGGAAAAGGTAAAATGCTCTACAGTCTATAAAATCATCATGTTACTGCAATGGAGCCACAAAGTGTCTTTCGAGGTGTGTGTGTGTGTGTGTCTGTGAGATGATCTATAGTCAGGCGTGTGGTGTCATTAAAGTCATGTGGATTTTTTAATGGACTCCTTCTTCCCCCGACTCTCCTCTGGACACACACACACACACACACACACACACACACACACACACACACACACACACACACACACACACTCACTCACTCACACACACACACACACACACACACACACACACACACACACACACACACACACACACACACACACACACACACACACACACACACACACACACACACACACACACACACACACACACACACACACACACACTCACACGCACACGCACAGGCACACACACACGCACACACATAGTCCCCCCTCTAGGCCTCTGCGATATTAATTGATTGAACAATCAGGCATCCATCATGTGAACAGCGCTCTGCCATTAGGCCAGCTTAGCCGCAAATCTGTTTCCGATCCATGTCAATGAAGAAACATGAATCACCAGTCTGGCCAGTGTAACAGGCCACGGTGGAAACACAGCTAGACCCGTTGGTCTTTGGATCCATGGGCATCATTTTATACAGGGATGCCCGTGACATGTCACAACCAATGTTTTGGAAAGACAAAAAAAGTCGGTAACACTTTATTTTAGGGATAC
>NC_085879.1:44613016-44618016 GCF_034702125.1 Engraulis encrasicolus
TCTCTACCTTCTCTCTCTCTCTTTTTCTTTCTACCTTCTCTCTCTCTCTCCCTCTCTCTGTTCTCTCTCTCTCTCTCTCTCTCTCTCATTCTCTCTCACCCACACACTAAAATCACAGCGACTTACGCTGAAGTAACATCATGTAATAAGTATATAGTCATCCATGTCTTGTTCTACTTTGCACTTGTAAGTAGCTGTGAATATTTCATTTTCTTTAAGCCTGGCTCAAACTACACGACTATCGGCCCAGTTCTTGGCCAACTTCCTCGTCGTGGGCAACGTTCTAAGATAGAACTTTGGCAGCTCAAAGAGTCGCCGATCGCAAATTGTAGAAATCAAACAGTGTTTGATATTTGCAACTGGAAATAGAACGTCGGGCATTGTCTCGGTGGTTGCGAGCAGGGATAAGATTGACAGTTGCGATTCTCTTCTAGTGTGTGGTGCGCCCCGACGTCAAAATTGGACACACAATCGGGAGTTGTGTAGTTTGAGCCAGGCTTAAATGAAAGTAAGGATAAAAGCAACGACAACTGCATTAGAATGTACAACGGATGCTTGACTGCTTCCCATAAGGGAGGTTACGAAGTTCAGGACTCAGTCTTGTCTGTCTGAGCAGTATGACCTCAGGCTACAAAGCACAATTCATACGAGAGGGAGCTTTATGAAACCGACAGGCACATAATGTAAATGAAAGCAAAGTAACTTCCCCTGACCCTTGTTGTATCAGGCCATGTATTCTATTAACGCTGATTCTAATGAGGGGTGCGTATACTAATTAACTAATTAAACTGGCCATGCCTAAGGCGGGAGGGGATACGCACGCACACATACACATGCACATGCACACAAGCACACGTATGTACACACACACACACACACACACACACACACACACACACACACACACACACACACACACACACACACACACACACACACACGCACGCACGTACGCACACACACGGGTATGAACATTGATTTTTACGAGGGTTCCTGCAGCATTAAATGAATTAACCATGTGGTGCCTAAAGCTGTGTGGAGTTTGTCATAACGTAGGTCAGTGTTTCCCAACCTTTTTTTGTCTCGCGTACCCCCTAAACCTCTTTGTTGTGCTATGAGTACCCCCTAATTCATGTTCTACATCGCTTTCTCTGTCCTGATGTGACTGCTCCATACATTTGTTATTATAAGAACATCTTTCCAAGTACCCCCTGCAGTGTGCTCGCGTACCCCTAGTGGTACACGTACCCCTGGTTGGGAAACACTGACGTAGGTGACATAGCGTACGAGCACTCCAAGTGAAGAGGCTATTGTTTATTTATACAACTGCACAGCTAACACACACACGCATGTACGCACACTCCAGTGCCTAATCAGAATTCTGCATCCGTAGGCCCTACCTTATACAGTTCTACTGTCGCCATAGCAACTCTGCAAACTCCTGCATAGTGTGCTGTGTGCGTTTAGAGAGCTTCAGTAAACACAGTATGTTTAGATGGTGGGTGAGGATTACGAGTTTATTTACTAACATACTATTTATTTCAAGCCATATTTTGCAGGAATGTGTGTGTGCGTGTGTGTGTGTGTGTGTGTGTGTGTGTGTGTGTGTGTGTGTGTGTGTGTGTGTGTGTGTGTGTGTGTGTGTGTGTGTGTGTGTGTGTGTGTGTGTGTGTGTGTACGTGTGTGTGTACGTGTGTGTGTGTGTGTGTGTGTGTGTGTGTGTGCGTGTGTGTGTGTGTGTGTGTGTGTGTGCGCTTAAGTGTGTGAAATGTAAACAAGACTGGAGTGTTTACAACCACGCAGGTTAATCCTCTCCCCTGACTCGGACGATCCTCAGAAAACAATGGCAGTGACCTGGTGTAGGCGGATACACTACGACTGCTGAAGAGTCTTTTCATTATTCATGCACACACACACGCACAAGCACGCACGAACACACACACACACACACACACACACACACACACACACACACACACACACACACACACACACACACACACACACACACACACACACACACACACACACACACACGCACACACGCACGCACAGACACACGCACAGACACACACACACACACACACACACACACACACACACACACACACACACACACACACACGCGCACGCACGCGCGCGCACGCACGCGCGCGCGCACACACGCACAGACAGGCATGCATGCACACATTTTACTTCTTTATTTGGATTGACAGATATACATTTATCATGGCACAATCCAAATTTGGTTTAAAAGGAGTCCTATACAGCACTAGAATCTTCTGTTCATAATGCCCTAAGGATAAAGGTGCCACCTGTGTTTCCATATGAAGAGGCTTCCAATGATGCAAGATATTGAGCAAAATTTTGTGAATTGCTTGGCCCTTCTTTATGACAGTTCACAATTACTTTACATGAGTAATTGCAGTTGTTTAAAGCAGTACACAGTGGTTGGTATTTCAGACGCTTCGTCGAGTAGCATATATCCATATATGAATCAAATGAACATCCAATTTCTACAATTATAACTTCTCTATTGTTCTCATCAATCAATGTAAGATCAGGCGAGTTTGGTGAGTGACCTGGTGTAGGCGGATACACTACGACTGCTGAAGAGTCTTTTCATTATTCATGCACACACACACGCACGAACACACACACACACACAAATACACACACACACACACGCAGGTACCCACACACGCAGGCAGGCATGCATGCACGCGCACACACACACACACACACACACACACACACACACACACACACACACACACACACACACACACACACACACACACACACACACACACACACACACACACACACACACACACACACACACACACACACACACACACACACACACAAACACAAACACACACGTACGCAGGCATGCACGCACGCATGCACACATGCACACACACACACACCTGCAACACACACACACACACACACACACACACACACACACACAGGCTGACAGACATCTAGACAGACAGACAGGCAGACAGACAGACAGACAGACAGACAGACAGACACACAGACAGACAGAGAGGCATGCACACACGCATGCACGCGCGCGCACACACACACACACACACACACACACACACACACACACACACACACACACACACACACATCCATCCAGTACATCTCTGCGGTGTGTGCTTAATTGCAACTCAGCAGGGTAACTCTTGTGTCCCATTAGTTAAATGGCGCGTAGCGGAGAGGAATATACATAGCTGTCCTCCTGCCTGGTTTTGAACCTACATGTATGTCTGCTTGGTGGCAAACAGGTTCCCTCACTCAGCCAGGGTTGTTGGTGTGAAAGCCAGAACACACATCACATGGAGACATTGAACCCATGGCAACCACAGGCTTACTCACTCTGTAGTGACCTTTGAATTTGAACTCTGACCCCTTCTGCCTGCCCTCTCACGCTACTTATGACTTTGGACATGCCAAAGTCTCTGACTTGACCAACCATCTATGCTCATATGATCTTGGTTTAACCTTGACTCAGTAGCCAATCATAACACTCCTATCCCATCTATGCTTTTGATATTTCAGGTTAACCTAGACCCCCTGACCCCGTGGTGACCCTTGACCTACTCAGCCTGCAGTAGTCTGGGCTGTATACGCCTCTGGACATGCCAAAGCTCTTGATCTTGACCATACTGTATATGCTTATCACCCATGATTTACGTTACATATGGCCTTATGACCTTGGAATAACATTGACCCCCTAACCCCGTGGAGACCACTAAGAATAATCTATACTGTACTCACCCTGTATTGGTCTACACTGTACAAGTCTCTAGACCTGCCGAAGTCCCAGATTTTAACCATATCACCCATGATTTACGTATTTAACCTCGGGTTAACCTTGACCCAATGACCCCAATGGTGACCCTTCGCCTACTCACCCTGTAGTAGTCAGCGCTGTACATGCGTCTGGACATGCCGAAATCCCCGATCTTACCAATATATGCTCATCACGTATGACTTCCTGTACGTATGCCCATCTGACCTCGGGTTAACCTTGACCCCCTGACCCCAATGGTGACCCTTCGCCTACTCACCCTGTAGTAGTCTGCGCTGTATATGTCTCTGTCCCCGATCACCCTTGACTTACGTATGCCCATATGACCTTGGGTTAACCTTGACCTCTGAACGTGTAACAGTCTATGGTGCACTCACCCTGTAGTAGTCTGCGCTGTATATGTCTCTGGACATGCCGAAGTCCCCGATCTTAACCATATCACCCATGATTTACGTATTTAACCTCGGGTTAACCTTGACCCAATGACCCCAATGGTGACCCTTCGCCTACTCACCCTGTAGTAGTCTGCGCTGTATATGTCTCTGGACATGCCGAAGTCCCCGATCTTGACGAGCAGCCCGTTGCCCACCAGGCAGTTGCGCGTGGCCAGGTCCCGGTGCACGAAGTGCTGCGAGGAGAGGTAGACCATGCCGGCCGCCACCTGCTGTCCGATGTGGAGCATCTGGGAAAGGCCCAGCTCACCGCTGCTGCTCTGCATTGGCTGCCCGTCCACCAGGATCATCGCGTCCGGGCCGTGAGCTCTGTCAGGGGGGATAGAGAAAGAGAAAGATGATTATTTTTTTTTAAAAGTAAGTATTTTGGGGGGCTTTTCAGCCTTTATTGGTTTGTGTGAGACAGGATGGTGGAGGAGAGACAGGAAACAAGCTGGGAGAGAGACGGGGAAGGACCGGCAAAGGACTCGGACTGGGAATCGAACCCAGATCGGCCGAATGGTAAACGTGTGCCCTACCATATCAGCCACGGTAGGGCCGAAAGATGATTATTACCTGATTTCTTAATTGCTTAATTTTTCACTTTAGTGTGTTTATCGCTAATATCTGGATTGGCTGCCCGTCCACCAGGATTGTGGACATCTACCGTGAGCTCTCTCGGGGGGATAGAGAAAAGGACAGACGATTATTACTTTATTACTCAATTACTTGATTAAAAT
>NC_085879.1:44625516-44658016 GCF_034702125.1 Engraulis encrasicolus
GGCCTGATTGTCCTGCCTTGCCAAAACAGAAGCAGCCAGGCCAAGTATAAAGTAGATATAGCGTAGTGCAGGGGGAAAGAATATGCAGTGTATATAAAGATTGGCACACATTTTCAAACCAAATCTCAAGGCATTCATCAATCATGTTTTTACACATACAGAAATGCAGAATCCTCATATTGAGAATACAAAAAAATATAATAAAATAAATCAATCATCTGATATGGGTAAAAAAAACAACTAAACTTTGAATAGTCATCTGCATTTGGATTGCATGATGAAGAGAAGATAGGCTAGCATGATGAAAAAAATAGTAATATTTCATAATATGTAATAATTCTACCAACATAATTCTACCACCTCTACTTGCTTGTTGTACTACAAAGGGACTCTCTCATCATTCAGCAAAACTCTCATCTGCTTACTGACATTCATGCATATATACTGTATCCAGGGGTCCCCAAACTAAGGCCCAGGGGCCAGATGCGGCCCGCCACACCGCTTTGACCGGCCCTCCACCTCTCTGCATCTCACCATTTGAACTGCAGCAAAGAAGCAATCCTATCTTGTTTGATAGTTTCTCATCTCACTGTAATACAGCTCCAGGCCTTTTTATTAGAATACCATGAAAAAGTTGATTTATTTCCATAATTTCATCAATAATGTTAAACTGTCATGGATTGTAGATTCATGGCCCAGTTTTTTAACTATTCCAATCATTATTTTTTTTTTTTTTTATTTACGTTGGACTTCCAGCTCAAAAAAACCATGAATTGGGGAATTCGCATTATTAGAATATTGTTATAAAATCAAATTTTTCTTCATCAAAATTCGGGTCACATTAAATCAGTTGAAATTTGGTACTTCCTACATAACATGCAATGGTCAATACTTGGTTAGGACATTCTCTGTCTTCATAATGGCCATGATGCGTTTAACATTGAAGTCAATGGCAAAAACAGTGCATGGGAGTTATGGAAGCCCAGATATCCTTGATGCTTTGCTGTCAGCTGTTCTTGTTTGTTGACCTGGTGCCCCACACTTCACTCTTCAATATACCCTGTAGATTTCCATGCCACGTTTTGGTGTTAACTCACCAGTTTAATTCTAACTCAACAGAAATAAAACCCCATTCATTTTCAATGGGGTTTCATTTCTGGTTATTTAGAATTAAACTGGTGAGTTAGCGCCAAAACGTGGCATGGAAATCTACAGGGTATATTGAAGAGTGAAGTGTGGGACACCAGGTCAGCTATACAAAAACAGCTGACGGCAAAGCATCAAGGATATCTGGCCTTCCATTACTCCCATGCACTGTTTCTGCCATTGACTTCAATGTTAAACGCATCATGGCCGTTATTATTAATAATATTAAGACAGAGAGAGTCCTAACCAAGTATTGAACATTGCATTTTGTGTAGAAAGTACCAAAGTTTAACTGATTTGATGTGCGCTGATGTGAAACAAATTTTGATGAAGAAAATTGTGATTTTATTACAATATTCTAATGATGCGAATTCCCCAATTCATGGTTTTTTTGAGCTGGAAGACCAAAATGTGTAAACATAAACAATTTAATGATTGGAATAGTTAAAAAACTGGGCCATGAATCTACAATCCATGACGGTTTAACATTATTGATGGAATTATGGAAATAAATCAACTTTTTCATGGTATTCTAATAAAAAGGCCTGGAGCTGTATACACGTAAACAGGCCTACCATTTCTATTGTATCACTCATAAACTGTCAATCACCTTATTTTTCTAACCTTTCCTTGGTATTTTTACATGGTTATTAGAAATGAAAAAGAATACCTGTGGTATTTCAAATTGAAAAACATTTGAAGTACTCACTTCTTTTGCAAATCACTTGTAATGGTGAACTATTTTGTGCTAGAAATTATGGCTGTAACAGGCAGTGGCTTAGTATAAAGCCCACATAATTGATCCCGGCCCCTGATCACAGTCAGGAACGATAATGTGGCCCCCAGAGAAAAAAGTTTGGGGACCCCTGCTGTATACCTATAGGCCTAATAGGGGCGTTGACCTCTTAGGCCGGGCCCAGGCTTTGTTCATGAACGAAACCTTCTGTTGAATAAACTGGTGAGCAGCAACAGTGTGCGGATGTTTTCTTCTTTTTCTACACACCTCTGTTTGATATAGCACCCTTTTCACAGTATTGGATGTGTGTGCATCTCATGCACTGCTCGTGGCTCCCCAAAGCATCTCGCATGAAGTCGCCTTGCTCCTGTTATGGGGAACCAAAAATGCCCTTTAGCCTGAGTTGTTGCCCTCAGGTAGGATGTTAAGGATGCCTTCATTTAAGACAAACAGAGCCCGCAGATCATTTATACCTACTGGTATATCCATGTTAAATAAGGCAACTGTAACTAAGACTGAATAGCATATTGCACTTTGGTACTGAATAACTGCACTTTACTGTGTTTAAGTTGGGTTTTTTTGTCAACCTGTCTTCTTGTCCTATAGAGGGAGGGGGCTGGGTATTTGTGTTTGTCTATTGTGTTTTTGTTTATTGTAATGTCTTTGTAATTGTATCAGATGCACTGAAAATAGCACAGAACAATTTTCCGAAAGGACAAATAAACAATCTATCTATCTATCTATTTCCACAAAACACTTCTGGAAATTCAGTGAATTCAAACTGTGTGCACCTAAAGCATTGCAGTCTGTCCTGTGTTTCCAAATCATAACAAAAGATAAAGATCCACAGTCAACACAAGATTACAAAGTGTTATTAAGCCAACCATATTGAACGAACTACCTAATATAAACTCTGCGTACATTTTGCTTTTTATCAGCTCAGAATGTTCTCTAGAGCAATTGAAGGAAACATTCCTTTCAGCTGTATGCTACTGTCACTGCACAGTCCTTCAGTCGCACAAAACTTGTGCTTTGATAAGATTGCACTTGTAATCTTAACATACAAGTAGAATCAGACAGATGTCATATGTCATTTATTTCTTCATGACATCACATTTTGTATGACAATGAGTGTTGTGTTTTTGTGCCTGATGTGTCTAGCTGGTATAAATACATCCTGTCAGATGCCACTTTCCGCATCCCAACCCCAGAGTTGTCCTTCGTGTCCACTGGACATATGCTTGAGGAGAGGTAGGCTTTGAATTGGCTTTGTCTTAGACAGAATTCTTCCCATTTTTGGATTGGATTTGAACAGTACTGTATCTGTTAGCCCTTCCATTTGGTGTTTTTTTTTTATTTATTTATTTTTTTACTTTGATTCGATCTTAAAGGAATCTGTCAGAATAATACAGTAGACACTGCAAGAGGACATAGGCCTAAAACGCAAAGCCATGAAGCTCCTCTGTGCTTTAGCTTTCATGGCGACTTTCAGATGTGTTGAAGGTGAGAAACATGAGACACTGCGCACGCGCGCGCACACACACACACACACACACACACACACACACGTACACACACACACGTACACACACACACGTACACACACACACACACACACACACACACACACACACACACACACACATACACGTATTTAAGTTGTGTTGCCACGCTTCAACTGATTTTTTTTTTAAAAGAAACAGAGCAAAATGGTGTATGCTGTTTTATAGAATGAGCTTAAAGAGTGTATGCCTCTATTTCTAAAATGTAATCCTTCACTTGACATTATTTCACTAGCTCAGTGAAGCCAACAGTATGGTGCATTATTTTATTGCGCCTGATGTCAAAAGACATTTATGTATTACTAAAAAAACCTTTTTCTTCCCCATAAGTGTCCATCCCAGGCATTTTGTGGCAAAAAATTGTGGAGCCTTTTAAGGTTTTAAATGAGGTAAGTCGAGACTTCTCTGAAGTTGCAGCAATTAACCCACTTTTTAAGCAAAAAATATAGGCCTACTTATACTGGCAACACCAAATGAGAAATATTAAAGGCATATGCCATTATTTTGGGGCTTAAGACAGTTAAAATCGTTGGCTGGGGTTTATAAAGGTGGTAAAGTGTCTTATTTTTCATGTGAAGCGTCGTCTTGCTTTAAGACAAGTTAAAAGAGGGAGTATGTCGCTAAGCTAGTGAAAGTCAATGCATCCATGTAGCATTGCTACATGCTACACGGATGCATTGACATTCACTAGCTTAGCGACATGCTCCTTCTTTTAACTTGTCTTAAAGCAAGACAACGGCTTACATGAAAAATAAGACACTTTACCACCTTTATAAACCCCAGCCAACGATTTTAACTGTATTAAGCCCCAAAATAGTGGCATACCCTTTAAGTGGATATTTAACTGGACTTTGAACATAATACATGAACAGTATATGTGCCTTATTTTATATTGTAAATTATACTGTCAAGTCTTTGTCATGTTTATGTTTTGGGTGTTTTGTGTTTGATGTTTTGTTTGTAATGTATAATATGGCTTGCATAATGTCCCTACTGCTATCATGTAACAGTAAGCTTTGATGGCCCTGTACTTTCCTGCTTCCTCATAAGCATTATGTGGATGTGCGTTTGCACCAAAGAATTATTGAGGGCCGATTTGCTCCTCGTGCAGGGTTGCCAGATGAGGCTGATGATTTCCACCCCAAAAATTACTCAAAACCCGCCTAGAAGCACAAAATCCCGCCCAATAATTAAATTGGGCGGGTTTTTCTGCAAAATGCCATTTTCACCCGCACACGGCCATCCTAAGCAGCCCAATTTGGCGGGAAACAGCCCGATCTGGCAACACTGTCCTTGTGTTCGTACATTGCAGTGTGCATGGTTTAAATGGAAGTACGGTAAATTGCCGCCTGACTTAACTTGTAGGAGCCTTCTAAGACTGCCACGGGAGAGGCCACCTGTAGGCATCCTCCCAAGCATCCTCCTTTCCAGTGTCCTGACATGAGCCCTTCTCCTTGTGTGCCCACATCAGGTGAGTGCCAGCCAGACAACCTGACCTTGAGACACACCCACTCTCACATACAGTACGTTATGATTAGACTTCAACTTGATTGGGATAAATGCAGGAGTGGACAAAGATTAAAAAAAAAACTAGCTACTCAAACAGAGCACAGCAGGACTCGTTTAGTGGTTAAAAGGTACAAAATTCATGAAACGAGAAAATATCAAAATGATTTCCATGTAGGCAACATACAGCATTCACTGCCATGACGTTATGACTACACGCATAGGCGTGCACAGATAGGGATGGGAAAGTGGTAAAACGCCTTCCCCTTTACCTTACTGGACAAAAAGTGCTCTTTTGACAGTCTGCTTTTTCATGATATACAGTGGTCCTCCCTCCTATCCCTGGGCTTGGGACAACTGACTTCAAGTTTAGGCAAAGGACGCGCTCAACTTCTTGGAAAAACGAAAGTCTTTGGGTGCGCGATAAAATGGATCAAGGAAGGAAGAAAAATCCGCACTCACAAACTGCGTCTCATTATTTATTTATATTACCACCATGTCCAAAAAGCAAACGCGTTTCGGCTATCAAGCCTTCATCAGTGCGTGGTACCACGCACTGATGAAGGCTTGATAGCCGAAACGCGTTTGTGAGTGCGGATTTTTCTTCCTTGGGACAACTGACCCCATAACCTTCCCTGTGCCCGTTCACTGACAGGATTCATCCAGTCAGCCGGTCAGTCGGTTGGTCAGTTACCAGTGTCTCCCAACCTTTTCTGTATTGTGTACCCCCTGACCCCTTTTGTCATACAATAAGTACCCCCTAATTCATACTCTATATCCTCTATCCCAATGTGACTACAGTCAATATATTTGTTATCATTACACTTTCCCCACGTACCCCCTGTAGTGAGCCTGCGTACCCCTAGTGGTACACGTACCCCTGGTTGGGAAACACTGAGTTAGTCAACTCATCTCATTGTACACAAGTTCTTGCTTTGTCTTGTGTTTAAAAAATCATGACAAAAAAACAGAGACCCACAGTCAACACAAGATAACAAAGTGATATCAAGCAGACAGTGTGAGAAAACTCATGTACTCTCAGTACATTTCATGACACGTTGGTCTAGTGCTTTAGAACAGCTCAGCATGTCCTACTCCCTTGAGCATTTTAAGGAAACGTTCTTCGCAGTTGTACCAGAGATTCTTTAAGTATATAGAGATATGCCAACATAATAGGTTTCTATGGGCACCTAACATGACCAGGTTCCGGTCTGCCTAAAGGGGCATGTCATAATGCTCCTAGCATTGAATAGAACAGTCCTCAGGTCTGCCTAGGTCTGCCTAAAGGGGGATTTCCCCCCCAATAATAGAACCAGGAAACAATGGGCCAATGGAACCTCTCTCTCTCTACTCTCTCTGGTTGTACGCTACTCTTATCGCCGCAGAGTCCTTTGGTCACAAAACACCCACGCTTGATAAGATTCCAGTATAATATAATAGTCCAGTAAGGAAGTCCCACATGCCACCTCGAGCACCTGCCCCTCAAAATGTCTGTGCACGTCACTGACGACACGCTCTGTCATTCTGTAATACAGGGGTCCCCAAACTTTTTTCTCTGGGGGCCACATTATCGTTCTTGACTCAGGGGCCCGGATTAATCATATGGGCTGTATACTAGGCCACTGCCTGTTAAAGCCATAATTTCTAGCACGGCAATCGCCATTACACGCTGAAGAAGGGCTCTGCCCGGAACGTTTGTAGGCGAATAAACGGGGAAAAATCTGAAGAGTGCTGTCATTCGCTTCCTTCATTCATAATTTCTAACACAAAATAGGTCATCATTAAGTGATTTGCAAAAGAAGTGAGTGGGTACTCCACATGTTTTTCCATTTGAAATACCACAGGTATTCCTTGTAATTTCCAATAACCATGTAAAAAATAGCAAGGAAAGGTTAGAAACATGGTGATTGACAGTTTAGGAGGGATACAATAGAAATGGTATGCCTGTTTATATTACAGTGAGATGAGAAACTATCATTCACAGTCTGGTGATTCACATTAAGTTAGTGAAAATTAAACTGTAGGAAGGCCTGTTGATAAGCAAAATAAAATATTTTTTTCTGTGAGGATTGCGTCTTTGGGCCAGTTCAAATGGTGAGGTGCAGAGAGGTGGAGGGCCGGTCAAAGGGGCCTGGTGGGCCGTATTCGGCCCCCGGGACTTAGTTTGGGGACCCCTGCTGTAATACAACTGAGCATATAGTTGAGATTGAAGATTGTACAGAACAATGGCTGACTCTAAGTTTGGAGTTAGGAGTCCATACACTAAAAATCATTTTCTCTTTGATTGTTTTTATTCCATGACAGGATTACATTTTGACCATTAGATGACATTGAGCGTGTGCAACTCTGAAGTGTCACTGTTCCCCATTACTAGGGCTGGGTATCGCAGCCATGTTCCTGTATCGATTCGTTTTCGATTCTTAGGGCTTTGAATCGATTAATCGCGATTCAATTCGATTAGATTCGATTGAATCCGAATCGATTCAATCCATTCCCTTCTTGGTGCCAGGATTTCCCCCAAAAGATGCTGTTGCCTATTTTTATATAAAAATGTCAAAGGGCTGTGGCTTGACAGTGTTAACAGATTACTAATTTGTAATAAATAGTCCTAGGCCTAATTGACAAATACCTACTGGGTATTTTCCATAGACCTAAATTAAACAAAAAGAACAAAAAGAAAAATAACCAAAAAACGATTTTGTGCCCTGTGAATCGATTATGTGAATTTTAAATGACATCGATCGATTATCGTTTAAATCGATTATTTTACCCAGCCCTACCCATTACAGCCATTTGTGTTTGTGTTTCAGTGGAGCGTGTGAAGCCGGCTGATATCAAGGTCATCGCAGCACTGGGAGACTCAATGACTGTAAGCAGTCCTTGAGAGTCTTTGTTTTATTCTGTGGATATTGCAAGTGTCTTTGTCTGTTTATCTATGTTGTGTGTACTGCACCAATCCTACGTTGTGAGGTCACTGCTATTGGAGCAGACCCACATACTGGGAACCTTGCTCTATGTGGGGCCAAAATCCTGGACCACACATGTTTTTACCCCTTTTGCTGGTGTAGTTTTGTTGTTACTGGTAAAAGTAAAAGTGTAAAAACATTTCCACAATGACATGTTAGGGTTAGGGATTGTTTTGGCTTGGGCACATTTTAGTATTCTATAGACATCGTTAGAGTAAATATGAATGGAAGGCTCCACAAAGACAGGAAGGGCCCCACAAGGGCCCCACAAAGATATAAAGGTTGGACTGTGTGTGTGTGTGTGTGTGTGTGTGTGTGTGTGTGTGTGTGTGTGTGTGTGTGTGTGTGTGTGTGTGTGTGTGTGTGTGTGTGTGTGTGTGTGTGTGTGTGTGTGTGTGTGTGTGTGTGTGTGTGTGTGTGTGTGTGTGTGTGTGTGTGTGTTTCTGTGTGCGCACATACAGAGTGCAACTGCAGCCAATGCAACCAATCTAGATGTTATCATTGATTATCGCCATCTCTCATGGAGGTACAGTAAAAATACATAATACATACATGTACACAGGGCTCTAAATTAACTTTTTCCACCACCAGCCAATTTGGCTAGTAGACATTTTTTCTTACTAGCCAAATGGAAGGTCAACAAGCCATTTTTTTCTCACCAAAATAAACCATGCGTTAATTATGTTGCTTTTAATTATTTTATTAAACTAAGCTATGTCCTCAACACAGATAAACAATATAAATATTATACTCAATATAATTCAGTCTATTCTATAATTATTTAGTAATTCTATTTTTATTTCCTGNATTTCATTATTTTTCATTCAATTTCCATATACTGCACAGACAGCCAAACACCTATTACCTCACACACCATCACCCAAACCTCACATACAGTATAGGCCTACAACTCACAACTCAACACAGCATGCCTTCAACACTAATGTCACACACATACCAGACTTTCAACATACACTAGCCAAACACACACACAACCAAACACTGCAAAACCTAATATCCCCTACACAGCATCACTTCACACACAGTGGTCCAAATACTATTGACAATGCACAGAAGACAGGTGAAGGGGAGAAGAGATGAAGGGAGGAGAAGGAGACGGAGAGGAGAAGGACAGGAGACACCCGCGCGCACGCACGCACACACACACACCTATACAGTGGGTGAATGATGTCTGCATTGTGTGTTTATGCTGCTGCTGCGTGACACCTTCAAGTTCCTCCAGGTTTACTTACAATGCGCTTGGAATGACAATTACCTTTACGCTATCAACTAGATACAGTATCTAATAAGACCACAGAGACCATGCTTACTTTGTTACTTTCGTCGCTAGTTTTTGTTATCTTTTTTTTCACTTACTCGTATATCCATGTCAAACTCGTGCAGGGTCTTTGCGATGGCGTGGGCGTTATTAGGAAACGACAATTCCATCGTTTGTAGTTGCGAGGACCTCGCAAATATCAGATGGCTTCTGACGGCAAAGACACGGTTTTGACAAACAGCTGTCCTGTCCCTCCACTCACTCACGCCGTTTTCGCTCCACCAATTCTCTATTTCCGCTCACTGAACATATTTTATCAACACTAGTTCCAGCGCGCGGGTATCAAACTCGCAGCCAATGGATGTGAGGCTGCCTTATTGTGATTAACGGTCAGCCAATGGGTGTGGGATAGGCGACGTTTTAACGTTCATCAGACGGCAGCTACAGATCTGTGCGGGCAGCTAGCGTTCAGTCGGAGGCGCGCTACCGGCCAATTTGGCTAGTGGATGATTTTTTCTACCAGCCAAAATTATTTTTCACCCGCATTTGGCGTGTTGGCGCCCGTTAATTTAGAGCCCTGCATGTACATAATCTATAACACTGGTACTTAATTATTTCATATCATGTATAATAATATATCATAGAAAATAACTAATATAACAGGGTATTTTTAAACTATTGTTTAACTATTGTTAAACTATTTGCAATTGCTAAACTATCGTACAAAATGTTTAACTGAATATAAAAAAACAAGTATTGTTTCTTCATAGCATTGGAGGACATGGGACTTATCAAGATGTCATTACCCTGGCTAGTAAGTTCATGATGGGTTGTTTACAACTTACTGTTTTTTTTCTTTTAGTTCAGTGTGGTTGTGCACTAAAACAGATGTCTTGATTCTATTTGCTATTTGCATGGATGTTGGTTTGTCAGGGTCTTTCTTTTAGTTAACTATTGATGTAAAAAAAAGTATGTTAATGTTTCTCTGACTGAACAATCTTTTATTCGTTTGCTACAAAATATGAATTTCCTATATTCAGCACTCTCTTTCACGCCACTAGTTTCATATTATTTGGTTTACATACAGTAAGGGAGGATATGTGTTACTATGGTATGTATCACACGGTGCAGTGTGATGCATTTTGCACCTTAGAAACCAACCGAAAATTAGTCCAATGGAAATTTCCTCATCTGCAGTAGTGCAAATGGGGTCGACGATGGGCCTATTCATTATTTTCTGAAAATACTCAGCTATATCACAACAACATTGCTATGACATTACCGAGAGTTTTAAAGGAACAGTCCACCCATTTTTGTTTTTCACATATTTGCAGTATTTCCCAGCATTATTCATGAATGTGCATATAATTTTTGTCTATGTGTTTCCACTGCCTAATTTAACAGTATAGCCAATTTAAGCGTAGCAATGCAAGTCTATGGGGGCAAACAAAACATCATCAAATGTACTTATAAATTACTTTAAAATTCATGTAAAATTCACCAGAGTGCAAAACAGCAATTTAATCCTGTCCTGTGATCATTTGTGGCTTGATGCTAATGCCTCCATTCACTTCCAGTGATTATGCTAAGCTATGCTAATAATTCTGATCCAATAAATCTAAGTACTGAAAAAACGGAGACAAAAATTATATGCACATTCATGGATAATGCTTGGAAATACTGTAAATATGTGAAAACCAAAAAAGGGGTGGATTGTAACATATTGACATATTAATTATGGATTAAGTCATAGCCATTACAACTTTGCTGACAGTAATGTTATGACATCGGGGATAAACTAAACCAACCATAATAATGCCATATAATATACCATATAATAATGTCAAATAGTAAAAGGTGTAAGCTATTTAACATTTTCCAAACATCCTTGGCCTCTGTGCAGATATTGTGAAGCTCTTCAACCCTAGTGTGGTGGGGCCATCTCCCAACTTCACTGTATATGGGCGGCCGGCAACCTTAAAGGACACCGGATTCAACTTTGCAGTTACTGGACACAACACCCTGTAACATGCCATCCGTAATTTTCTCAATGAGCGGAAATATCGGTAACACTTTATTTTAGGGATACATCTATTAGCACTAATACATATAATGTTAATGCCTGCATAAGTAACTTGTAGGCATGTACTAAGCAAATGCTAAGGCCTACTAGGTCCTTAATACTAAGGTTAAATTGGTAATACATCCCTTATTGTGCATGAACAAGACATTTCCGAATACATGCTTAACACAAACATGCTTGTTTGATTTTGCTTTGTACATGCCTTACAAGTTACTTATACAGTAACATTGTATGTATTAGTGCTAATAGATGGATCCCTAAAATAAAGTGTTACCGAAATATCTTTCACATTAGCTGCAATCAGCACCACATACATCATTATGAGGTGCTATCTTGTTTGTTTTTTGTTTGTTTGTTTTGTTCTTTCAGAAACCTCACTGAGCAAACCAGGAAAATGATTGACGCCCTCAAAAATCATCCAGTGAGTGTCAATTCACTGAGATGATAGTTTCTCACATTCCCTCAGTTAAAATAAAAAGTAAAAAGAAAGATTACAATATCATATTTCTCCTCTTGCTTCTACAGAACATTCATGTAATTCACACTTTTATATTTTTACATTATATTTCCTCTGTCCCTTGTTTCCTTAGGCGGTGAACTTTGAGGCGGACTGGAAATTGGTCACTGTGTGGATAGGTGTAAATGACATCTGTGATTACTGCAAAAACAAAGTACAGTACATCCGTCAGTCAATTTTATATACAAATATTTGACAGGGACAGAACGTTAGTCCAGGTCATCCACTGGTTCTATAGGCCAGGGTTTCCCAAAGTGGGGTGCGTGCACGACCTGCCATAAGGGGGTGCATGAGCTGAATGGAGCAATGGCTGATATGTGTGTTTTTATACAGAATTCATGAACATTACGCAGTTTTTAATTTTTTGGGTGAAGAATTGTATGCTTGAAGGGTCCATCTGAAGTGTAATTCATAACTCCTAGACTTGTAATAATGGCAGAAATAACTATTGGAGCTATTGGAAATGAGGCTTGCCCAAAATGTGCGTCTGTGCAACATTCGTTTAGGGGGTGCGCGAACGACACTGAAATGTAAAAGGGGATGTGCAGGGGGGAACGTTTGGGAACCGCTGCTATAGGCTAAGTACAGTATATGGCTCATATACACGTATGAAAGGCTTTGTTTCATATCTGGGCGATATGAAGACACCATGTTTGATGGAAACATTTCTGTGTATGTGTCATACTCCAATTCAACACTCTATCTATAATGCAGTATGTGTAATATTCAGGGGTGCACATAACTTTTTTTGAGTGTTTCTCATAGGAGGACCAGCCAATATTTTTTGGTACTCACCTCATCCGCGATAGCCTAAGTCTTAAAAGTCCTCCTCACTGTCATCGCCACTGTCGCCCCCATTGTCCTCCTCAGTGTCGCGCTCACTGTCCTCTGCTGCAGTGTCCTGTGTGGCAGATGATGCTGCTGCTGTAGATGGACCTCCTTGGCCTTGGTTGAGCCTCCGGTTGGCTGTCTCCATCCACAGGTCAACAGCTGGCTGTGGGTTAAATGTCTCTGTGGTCTGCTTTGACAGGTGGATGTGCATAAGGGCTGAGAGACGAGCATGTGACAGGCGTGATCTGTACTTGGTTTTGATTATGTTTAGATGTGAAAAACCTCTCTCACAAGCTGCACTGCTCAAGGGCAGTGCAAGAGACAGTTCAACCAGCTCTTTGATGTTAGAGTAAGCATCCAGGTTACTTGGATTATTTACTATTTGGACTAGGTCATACACAGAATATGCTCCCAGGCGTTTTGCTGACTGCTTTAAACGCATCCATTCTGTCAGAGTGATGTCTTTATTGAGCTGCAAGATGGCCTCATATCTTTTGAGAATGTCAGAAATTGTTGTGTTTCCAAAACTGTGGAGGTCTTGCATTGCCTGAGGCCATGTTGAAGGGTCAAATACTAAGAAATGATCACATGACTTAAGGGATTCATATCTGCTTTCAAACTCTTCAATTAACCCACTGAGTAAGTCTGCCTTGTCTCTGTCAGCCTCAGCATTGGAAACAGTCTGTGCACTGTGGTCTTCATCATCCAGCCTAAGTTTGAATTGCCCAATAGCCACCATGAGTTCGTCCTTACATTCCCCAATAGTCAGCTTTTCTTTCTGAAATCTGATTGATGTGGTCTTCAAAATGCTGCCAATGTCAAGCATGTGTGTTAGAAAGCATTGAAAACGCTCTGTACAGATGTGCTGCAAGTCAGGGTTATCACTTGTAGCCAATTGCATTTTAATGGCTGGCAATAGTCTTGATATTTTTAACAGTACGTCATGCCGCCATGCAGACCACCTAATATTATGAAACTTTCCCAATTTCACAAAAGAGATCCCATTTTCTTCACAAAGCTTCTGCAATGCAGCTGTTTTTTTCGCACCACCTTTCTGTAAATAAAATTGCAGCAGCCTGACCACTGACTGGTTGAACGTCTTGCAGTATGGAACATTACGGTCAGCTGATTTTGCGCAATTCTCCAGCGTGTGTGCAGTGCACAGAACGTGCACAAGAGAGTCTCCGATCGCCACTAGTCCCCTCAGTTTCGGTACAACGCCGTTGTACACCCCGACGTTAACAGCTGCTCCGTCTGTGCACACAGCGACCACTTTTGTTCTCCAGTCGTCCAATCCCGAGTCACGAAAAAGTTTCACAAGCCCATCTGTAATTGCCTGTGCCGTGCGGTCGGCACCCAGTTCAATAAATCCGAGGAAGTCTGACGAAAACTCTCCATTGCTGGATACTGACACAATGTACACGATTTCCTGCTCAGTTTTAGTGATATCCTCAGATCCGTCAAAAAGCAGTCCCCAAAATTGAGCAGCCTGCAACTTTGCTCGTAACTCCCCGCTGACAGTTTGTGCGATGCTCTGCATAATCCTTGTCCCCCCTTCACGTGAATGATAAGCAGTCCCGACATTAACTCCTAACCGCTTCAGCAGAGGAATATCCTCCGCAAATGAAGACATGGGACGTGCATGTTTGGCTTTATGGAAAGCAAGAAGAAAAACATTAAAAAGAGCTTGCCTTTGTTCCTCAGTAAGCTTATCTCGCCATTTGCTAAGTGGACGACTTGCTATGTCTTCTCGGCTAGCTTGTTTATTAGTAATGGCTTGCGCTACTGCGGTATGTTCCTTGCTCTTTTCGTGTTTGGTAAATGACGGATGGTTGAAATTCTTCGACCCTTTATAAAACGCACCTGTCTTGTGGGCTAGCTGTGGATGGGCACAGCACATTTTGCACCACATTTCAGTCATTAGCCTCAAGCCAGGGCACGTCTTGCAGCCACTTCTTAGGAAAAAAGTATTATCTTTGGCTCTGGCTCCAATTGCTGTTTCTTAGTTGGGGGCGAAACTCCAAAGAAGCTGCTTACTGTTGTCTGTTTCTTTTTAGACATTTTTTAGACTTTTTTGACTGTAATTACCAACATTTTACACCAATATACACTGGCAACATGAACAGCGATGTGAAATATTTCGAGAGGGATGGCTCAACTTCTAGGCAGTACGCAAGAGCGCGGTAGTGACCAAGTGGCAGTGCGCATCGCTCATTTTTGGTGCGCATGCGCACCTGCGTACCAGTTATGTGCACCCCTGGTAATATTCCAACCAGACTCTATGTAGCATTCAGTATGTTTCATATTCATTTCACCAGAATCTCTAGTCTGTATGTAGGCTAAGTATGTGTTGTGTTCCAATCATACTCCCTATGTAATACCAGAGAGAGTAGAGAGAGAGAGGTTCCATTGGCCCATTGTTTCCGGGTTCTATTATTGCAAGGGGGGGGGGGGGGGGGGGAAATCCCCCTTTAGGCAGACCTAGGCAGACCTAAGGACTGTTCTATTCAATGCTAGGAGTATTATGACACGCCCCTTTAGGCAGACTGGAACCTGGTCACTTTAGGTGCCCATAGCAACCCATTACATTGCCACATCTCTATACACTTAAAGAATCTCTGGTCACATGTTCCATGGGTTGTAGTCCAACCAGACTATTTATGTCAAATGCTCTATGTGTTGTTTTCGAACCAGACTCTCTTCTCTGTGGACAACTACATTCACCACATTACACAGAATCTACAGATGATGATGGACAAGGTAATGCCTGGAAGTGTGTGTGTGTGTGTGTGTGTGTGTGTGTGTGTGTGTGTGTGTGTGTGTGTGTGTGTGTGTGTGTGTGTGTGTGTGTGTGTGTGTGTGTGTGAGTGTGTGTGTGTGTGTGTGTGTGTGTGTGTGTGTGTGTGTTTGTGTTTCAGCTCTCAAAGCTGGTGTGTGTGTGTGTGTGTGTGTGTGTGTGTGTGTGTGTGTGTGTGTGTGTGTGTGTGTGTGTGTGTGGTGTGTTTGTGTGTGTGTGTGTGTGTGTGTGTGTGTGTGTGTGTGTGTGTGTGTGTGTGTGTGTGTGTGTGTGTGTGTGTGTGTGTGTGTGCAGGTCCCAAGACTAATTGTGAACATGGTGCAGCTTATGGACTTTGCAAAGTTTAGGGATGTGAAGAAGCCAACTCCAGAATGCCGCTACCAAAAGTAAGCCTGCATTCATGCACTTATTCACATAAGGTAAGGCAAGTTTTTATATAACATATGTAGATTCTGGATACAGAAAAAGAAAAGCATTAAAAATGCATCACCCCCAAAGTTACTGTTGTGTTGCAAGGACTGAGCTGATGTTACACAACTTTTGGAATGATATGTGGAGTATGGCTTAACCAAAATGTAAACAAACCCATGCTCCTATTAAAATGATCCTGGAAAGGGCTGATGTAAAAAAAAAAAAAAATTCTTCGGGAACTGTCAAGTGAGGAGTAGTGTAGGCATAATGAAATTTACAGGAACAAGTTCAACAAAGGCCAGTGAGTGTAATTAAGAAGTACTAAAGGTATTTAACACATTGAATGCCAACACAAGTAATCATGTTTTTTTGTGCTCATGTGTTAAGTGACAACCCATTATAATATGTTTTAACACGAGATTCTCAGCTTTTATATGAGCCCTGGAATGTGTCTGTAGGTCTAACACAATATTCTGTGTCTGTTCAAAAAAGGTTAAAAAGTGTCTAAATTGCTAGCATGCTACCGACAAAAGAGTGTGGCATTTAACGTGTTAATAAATGCCTTAATAAAATCATCCATGTCATTCCCTCTCCCATTTTGAAATGTATTGTCACCTCTCTCGTATTCGTAATTGTTATTAGTCATTCTTGCCAGCCAATTACTGCACATGCTCACTAGTCACATGGTGTGAAAAGATAGGAAAACTCCACCCTCTTTAACACCTATGGGTGCCATTGTAACCTTTGACCTACTTTCTTTGTCTGTGCCTATGTGTTTTTAATCATATTTGCCATGTTTTATTAAAGGCTTTTTTTATACCTCTCTCAAATCTCTCCTCTGCTCTTTCCCTCCTTTTGAACATCCATGCCATTGGTTTGACAATCTGTCTCTTTTGTTTTTATCTCTCTGCTTTCAGGCTCTACTGTCCTTGTTTGGTGTTACCTGCCAAGAACTCTGCAGAACTGAAGGAAGTTTTAGAAATCAATCGACAGTTCAAGGTATGCTCACAGCAACAGGCTATTTTTCAAGATAATGTAGGGAATAGGTTGCACACAGTTTCTTCTTTTGTCTTTTTATTTATCGCATGGCTCTCAGGGAGACAATTCTGCTCCAAGAGCCTTTGTGTTGTCCCAATGCTTGTCTGACCCCTGCAATAAATGATGCACACAGAAAAAAGAAACTGAAGCAAAATGTCCTTTTGTCTGAGTGTGCAACAAAAATTGAGAGCGATAACCTATTATTTGAGATAAAACAACAGACAAACAATTGTTCGTTTCTCCACATGGATGCACAAAACCCTTGGAAGTCATAAAGTCAATTGTTGTATGATGAAAAATGCAGTAGCTTGTAGGCTTACCCCTAACAACTAACACTGTAACCTTTTTTGAGTCGATGAGGGCTTTGATTCCTTTAAAAAAAAAAAAACCTAGCATACTAAGAATACTTCTACAATTGTATACTGTATAACAGTGGTGTAGTCTACGTAGAAGGTAGGTATACGGAGTATACAATTTCAGGGATTTCAGAATACCCACTTAAAATTGATTTATCCATTGTTTTGAATAGCACAAATATATACAGTACTTCAAAAAGCCTCAAATATACAGTATACCCACCATAAAAAGTAGACCACACCACTGCTGTGTAATAACAAAAAATGTATGAAATGTTAAGAAAGAGAGCGAGGAGCACTATTTGGGGTTTCACACAATGGTGTGGCACAAGGGCTGTTCCAGGGAAAGGGAGATATCAAATAAAATGAGGGTGCCTGGGCAACTGCTATTTAATTAGTCCCCTTTTATTTTCTGTTTTAAAATTATGTTTGTTCTTCTTTCTTTCTTTCTTTCTTTCTTTCTTTCTTTCTTTCTTTCTTTCTTTCTTTCTTCATATTTGGAAAATAAAAATAAAAATTAAAAAGGAGAGTCCTGAGGCAACTCTGCTATTAAAGGGGTATGGCACTAGTTTGGGGCTTAATACAGTTAAAAATCATTGGCCAAAGTTTATAAAGGTGGTTAAGTGTCTTATTTTTCATGTAAGCCGTTGTCTTGTTTTAAGACAAGTTAAAAGAGGGAGCATGTCGCTTAGCTAGTGAAAGTCAATGGATCACTGTAGCATGCTACACGGATCCATTGACTTTCACTAGCTTAGCCACATGCTCCCTCTTTTAACTTGTCTTAAAGCAAGACAACGGCTTACATGAAAAATAAGACACTTAACCACCTTTATAAACTCTGGCCAACGATTTTAACTGTATTAAGCCCCAAAATAGTGGCATACCCCTTTAAGTCATGGTTTTTCTCCACACGCACCGATGCTGATGAATATCCAAAACACCGTCTGAATCGTATCACAGTAAAAGGTCAACAAATAATGTCATCGCAATGTGTATAATCAATTTTGACCTTTTTTCTACGCAGGAATATGTTTATTCAATATTATTCTATGTGTTAAGTCCTTCACAAAGTGTGTGTGTGTGTGTGTGTGTGTGTGCGTGCCTGCGTGCCTGCGTGCGTGCGTGCGTGCATGTGCATTGTGAGAAGGTGCATGCGTACCTGACAGCACTTTGAGCCAACTGTATACACACAGTTGCAATATTGTACTAGTATATACTGTTAATACATTTAACATTCTTGACTGACTAATATGAAATGTTTTTGTTCTCTCCAGCTGAGGTTGGAGGAACTGATCCACAGCGGACGGTTCTTCAAGGGTGACTTTGCTGTGGTTCTCCAGCCTTTTCTCAGTGACCTGCAGCTCCCTACGTTTCCCGTAAGGCCAGGGGTTCCCGCAGAGTTTTTATTAGTCAAGGGGGTGTTGGGTTGTCCAGTATGAAATACACATCACTACCGTCATTGGAAAGACTGTCTTGTGTAGTTTCATATGAAATATGACATTGGAACCGCTAATAACACAAAGTCTTTATCTGTCAGGAGACATAGTCGAGGTAGTAGGTGTTTGTTGGCAAGGTGGTAACCTTAACAATGTGGGAAACCCTGACGGCCGTATACTGTATGTATTTAAGGGCATCAACTCATTGGCTTTCAGCTATTTCCAAAACAAAGAGTGCATACTACCATGACTTTTTCAGTATTTACAGTGTTTTTTTTTTTTTTAAAGAAAATTAAGTTCTGCTACCTCCCTGTGCCGTATGTGTAGAAGCCTGAATTTTACACAAAGTGTAGAATGCCTTCAAAGGCTTTGCTGTAAAATAATGTAATTGACGTTTATAGACCTCAAAGGCAGTGATTGAGTTAAGCTGTCAGTCATGTGTCAATGGTTAGTCTTGGAGTTGGTCTTTGGTTAAGAGGGCAGAATTTTGTGTTTATGTCGCCTGCAGAATGGCACTGCGGACTTCAGCTACTTTGCTCCTGACTGCTTCCACGGCACCGTGAAGACCCATGAAGAGTTTGCTAAGGCCTTATGGAACAACATGGTGAGTCTGGCTTACAGTACAGTACATTACATTTCTACATTACATTACATTACATCCATCCAAATCAACTACAGTACCAGGCATCGCCTGGATATGTCTGAGGTCTCCATGAACAGCTCTAAAGCATTATGGAACAACATGGTGAGTCTGGCTTACAGTACAGTACATTACATTCAGGGGTGTATTGGGCATGGTACGCGGAGGTACGCAGTCCACCCACTTCTCCTGAGGTAAGATTTAAAAAAGAAAAATTCTGTCCGTGTTTGAATACAAAAAGGATAGAATTCAGGCTTCTACACATACGGCACAGGGAGGTGGCAGAACTTAATATTTTACATTATTACATTACATTACATTCATCCAAATCAACTACAGTACCAGGCATCGCCTGGATATGTCGGAGGTCTCCATGAACAGCTCTAAGGCATTATGGAACAGCATGGTAAGTCTGGCTTACGCTACAGCAGTGGTCTCCAAGTATTTTTCTCCAAGGGCCAAATTATGTAGAGTAAGGGTGAGGCTGCGGGCCAAACCAACGCCCCAAACCAATGGGAAACAAGTTAGATGTCTGGACAAAGAACAGATTTTCGCTTTTCTGCTTTCCCTTCCTGTCAATCTCTGTTATGACACTTAGCCTAAGATCTAACTGTCTGTGAATGCTTTGGAGAGATATGCATAGAAAAAAAGAAACTGAAACAAAATTTCCTTTTGTCTGAGTATGCACCATAAATGGAGAGCGATAACCTATTATTTGAGATAAAACAACAGACAAACAATTGTTCGTTTCTCCACATGGATGCACAAAACCCTTGGAAGTCATAAAGTCAATTGTTGTATGATGAAAAATGCAGTAGCTTGTTGGCTTACCCCTAACAACTAACACTGTAACCATTTTTGAGTCGATGAGGGCTTTGATTCCTTTAAAAAAAAAAAAACCTAGCATACTAAGAATACTTCTACAATTGTATACTGTATAATAACATACAATGTATGAAATGTTAAGAAAGAGAGCGAGGAGCACTAACGTGGGTTTCACACAATGGTGTGGCACAGGGGCTGTTCCAGGGTCCACTTAAAGGGGACTGCATATGAAAATACCCTATGATGCTAACTAACCCCCATCCCATCATTGCTCCTCATTTAGTTCCAGCCTGTGGGTGAGAAGGAGAGGGTGCGTAACCTGTCTAAGCCACTGGCTCTCATCTGCCCCCCAGAGGTAGGCTCCGGAACATGTCACATTAAAGATGCACTATGTAGGCTTGTGGCCACAGTAGGTGTTGCAACTGTGGTACTCATAAATGGTGCTGCCTATTGCCAAATTTGATCTTTTCATGAATATTTACCAAGCAGTAAACTAATATTGACGAGCATGATCATAGTACTGTAAATTTCGCAGCAAATAATGTCTATTTCCTGGAATTACGTGTACATGTATGAAAAGTGCATAATGAATACTTAGAATTTGATTGTGGTGGTAAGGTTTTGTGAAAAAGGTAACATCTCTGAATGAGCAGCCTAAATATGGAAATAAACTGCTAAACATGTTGCATACTGCACGTTTAATCACTCCTCTTGTCATGATACACAGGGCAAGGATTTTGAGCAATGTTTCTCTGGAGAACGATGCCACAAGATGTTGTTTGTGGTTATCACTATATTTGTTTATAACACTTTAATAAGGTGAATTTGGATTAGCAACAGCAGACACCTTTTTAACCATTCCATCCAAATATTAGGAGCTAATCATGGTGTTGCTTGGCAACATTGCTCAAAACTTTGCCATGTGTGTACACTGCCACACATACACTTTTGCACTGACAAAGTACATGATTGTGAAATCAATAGCAAAATCCAGTCAGATGCCTTTTCAAATTCTTCTCTTTATGTTGTTTCAAGGACCATCCATACATATACACTAGACCAAAGAGCACTACCTAGCAGCTTTATGAAGAGGACGACTGTCTACTATAGTCTAGACTCATCTGTTCTCAATATTGTTGTGACACTTTTCTACCCAGATTATTGAGTGTAATGCAGATTATTGACTATTGACTTTTGATTTTGACATTTTTTTATTTGTCTTTCTTTCTGATTATTTAATTATGTCTCTTTATTTCTTGCTGTTATATTTTATCTTGTATCCGTTGTCTTGCCATTTTATGCCTTCATTTCTATTTCACTTGCCTTGATCTGTATGTGGTATTTATATTTTGTATTATTTATTAATTTATGATTTTTAAGCACATTAAACTGCTTTTGCGTATGAAACGCGCTAGACAAATAAAATTGCCTTGCCTTGCCTTGCACTTGGAAACAAGCCAATCTGGCAACACGGCTCACCTGTTCTCAATATTGTTTTGACCCTTCATTCTTACCTGGTCTTGCCTGACCTGACCTAACTGTGTTGCTAGGCTGCTCCTGGGTCAAAGACGTCTTTGTCATTCAGTGTTACGGACACCTTCCGCCGACTGTAACTGCAAAAAAACGTGATTTTTAAATTGTTTCAAGTGAATGGCTGACAGCAGAGTCTTTCATGAATTCCCTGTAACGATAAATAAATAAAAAGAGTCATGTTTTTTTACAGTTAGTCATCAGAAGGCATCCGTTACACTGAATGACAATGCCATTTTGCACGTCTTTGACCCTCCTGTTCCCTGCAAAGTCAAATTACACTAACTACAGAAATACTTAATATCAATGGAGAAACATGCCTACATTGTTATCATACTGCCAAGTTCAAGATGTGGTATGTTAAATTGGATGTATATGATGCATCTGGATATAGTGATTAACCATAAGCAATGTCCTGCCTCCAACAGATGGTTATTTTCCCCCTGTGTCAGGTTGTTGTCTGGGTTTAGATATTGTCAATAGATAGCCAATGCACTCTATATATTAGGTTATGAACTGAGGATACACATGCAGTTGCACCTGGCTGGCAGGTGCCATATGCTTCTATTGCATCACGTTACGTTAGACTAAAGCCCGATTCACACAGGATAAATATTACCTATGGACCCCTGGTAATTTGCAATTACCCCCGGACCATTCGGACGGGATAAATAAACGTTTGTTATTTAATCAATTCACAGACATTATAAGGGGCTGCACTGCAGACGGTGCGCCCATGTGAAATTACCCCAGGACGTCTGTGTTTCGCCAAAATACAGTAGGTAATTCGCAGCAGAATTATTACCTCACAAATTGCGGACATGGCACATTCACACAGGACTAATAACTCAGACATTCTCCGTAATTATTCCGAATTACCGGGGGTCCATAGGTAATAAAAGTCCCGTCCGAATCGGGCTTTAGCTGGCACTTCCATCCAAAGCGGCATACAGTTATTAACAAGGCATTGGTTACAGTCCCTGAAACTTTGTGCGGTTAGGTGCCTTGCTCAAGAGAACCACAGCCATGGACTGTGGTACATAGTGGAATGGTAGGATTCGAACAGGCAACCCTCTGAGCTGAAGCCCATTTCCCTAACCATTAAGCCATGGCTGTCCCATTTTAAATACCTATATATTTGTATAATGTCCTAGACACCTATTCTCTGTTCTGGCCTCAAAGAATTCGAATTAGTGAGCACTCACATTGCACGCCTCACTCATTTCAACAGGATAGCGCATGCCAGGTCTTCTCCAAAGTGTTTTTAATCTTGTCTAGTGCAGTCCATCCAACAAAATGGAGAACATATTTCTCTTCAATAAACTGCAACTGGCAGAGAGAGAGAGAGAGAGAGAGAGAGAGAGAGAGAGAGAGAGAGAGCAGCATGGCATGTGTCAAATGCCTTTGGACCCTGTCCTAATAGCAATGTCTATTTTTTGTAGACCTTCTCTTCATCATATCGCATAAAGCACTCATCAAAGTTTTTTTTTAAGCAGCGCAAGACCAAGGAAGTTTCCAGACACATTGATTTTTCAGGGCAAGGTAATTATGGTTGGCTATTACAGTCGGAAAAAAAGTCTCTCTGCAGTTTTCACCTGGAGCAAAAAAAAAAAATAGGCATTTGGTTCTTTGAAGTCTAGAGTTTGCTTTTAGGTCATAATTTATGAATTATCCAAATTCTGCTTGGGGTGGTGTTCTTGTTCTCGAGTTGGTGGAGGACTGAAGTCGTGTGAATAGTTAGTTAACCCTTGTAAGGTGTTCGAGTCTGTGGGACCCGTTTTCAGTTTTTCTCTTGAGAAAAAAGATGTGCAATTATATTATTCTTTCACATTGAAATTCACTGGCCTTCACTCATTTTTTGTGAAGAACATCAATTAGAAAAACGAGAAAAATTCACAAACAGGATGAAGGGAACATGAGCATGAGGGGGAACAGGAGCTATGATTATTTTCTTTTTTTAACTTTTCTTTTCATAGGACTGGGTTCAGTGTACCTGAAGTGAACACCTTATATGTAACAAAAACACAAACAGCTTGCAAGGGTCAAATTAACTATAGGTAGGACCAGAGCCATCTAATAACAGAGTTGCGCAAACCGGGGACCAGGAAGTCGGTTGGTGATGTGATTCGTGTAGATTAAAATGTTTCTTAACAGTAAACTTCTGTTCGTTGGAAACTAACACAGAACCATCACATACCAAACAAAGATTAAGTACTACAAATTACATGACCTTTACCACATTTTCTGTGTTATACCGCCACCTCCTGGAACTAAGTAACTTCGGTAACACTTTATTTTAGGGACACATCTATTATCACTAATACATACAATATTAATGCCTGTGTAAGTAACTTGTAAGGCATGTACTAAGCAAAATAAGACAGTTGTTAAGCATGTATTCACAAATGTCTTGTTCATGCCCAATTAGGGATTTATTACTAATATAACCTTAGTAAGGACCAGTAAGCCTATATTTCTATTTATTAGTAAGTAGTAAGTGGCAGAATACAATGTGTATAAGCTCCCGACACACTGTGTGAACAAACCCTGAACAGTGTGAAAACAGATGCAGAATAAGGGTCCCTATTCTAAAGTGATGCATTGGTCAGCCCAGATGGCTCAGGGCCTCTGCACTACCAAAGTCCTAGGGCCCCCACACCACCCAGGCCTGCACTACCTAGCCCCCCCGATCTACAAAGTGTAAGGGTATATCAAATAATTAATATTTACCCAGTTGAGTCATCTAGTTTTCTCTTGTTCATATCAATGAGAGGGAGGTAACAAGAGCCTATATATAGCAAGGATTGAACGTACACTTGTCAATGGCGGTGGGTTGGTGAGATGTAATTTTTTTTCATGTACCACTGAGTTTTAATTGTAAAAAAACCCAAAATAAATGCAGAACATTAGAATAATAGTTTTGAAGCAAAACTAAACTACTCTTTTGTGATAATTAAGTGAATGTTTGAGAACATTAGCTTCAAGAAGTGCAGTGCATGATGGGTACGCAATCTAGGCCAACAGACAACCTACCCAGCTCTGAGCCTACGTCCTTAGCTCCTCCCCTCACTTGTGAAATTTAGTTGCTATCCAAACAATTTGCCATGTACGTAACAACAGAAATATTATCATTGCTGCATTGGCCATGCATTGCATTTCTGACTAAGGGCGTAGCCTACCCATCATGCACTGCACTTCTTGTAGCTAAGTTTTCTCAAACATTAACTTATTTATCAGAAAGGAATAGCTTAGTTTCGCTTCCAAACTATTACTCATCGTTATATTCTGCATTTATTGTAGGGTTTTTACAATTAAAACTAATTGGTGCATGAAAAAATGACATCTCACCACCCACCGTCATTGATAACTTTACGTCCAATCCTTGCTATATAATGCTTCCAATTACTCATTGACATAATGAGTAGAATAAGTGAGATCTTCATACCTACTGAGACTAATGTAGACTCTGAAATATTCTTACACTTTGCTTCCCGGGGGGGCGGGGGTACGTAGAGTGGGGGCCCTAGGTAGTGCGGGGGCCCTAAGCCATCTGGGCTGAGCAATGCATCACTTTAGAATAGGGACCCTTATTCCACATCTGTTTTCACACTGTTCAGGGTTTGTTCACACAGTGTACCAGGAGCTTATACACATTGTATTCTGGCCCTTACTGCTTACACATAAATAGAAATCTAGGTCTACTAGGTCCTTACTAAGGTTATATTGGTAATAAATCCCTTATTGTGCATGAACAAGACATTTGTGAATACATGCTTAACAACTGTCTTATTTTGCTTAGTACATGCCTTACAAGTTACTTACACATGCATTAATATTTTATGTATTAGTGCTAATAGATGTGTCCCTAAAATAAAGTGTTACCGTAACTTGTAATAGAACTAAAGTCAATGGGGATTTCCATGTTACCGCTCTGTGAGGCTCCATGAGAGCCGCCATTGCTGTGGAAAGATTGGTCCATAGAGGTCTATGGGAGTGGCGTAACTCTGATATTAGATGGCTCTGGGTAGGACTAGCACACTGCTGTAAACCTCCACAGCAACAAAAAATAAGGTCAAACCCCACACCATTAGCTCATGAGACAATGTAGTGGAAGAACTCTCTGAAATATTGCAAGTGTCTGTGTTTTAATATGTGGTCATGTATTATTGCATCTTTTTTCTTTTGGAATCATTTTTATGAGCTCAGTTTTTTATTATGTTCTACAGTTTACATTGTGTATTTGTTTTACATCTTTCTGCTCAATAAAAGTGTTTGATCACTAAAAACGAATGTACTATAGTGAATGAGTGAACATCTCGTGTGTGGTAATGGGTCCTCTGGAGACGGAAGACAGGGAAGTAGTGGACGCTTGGACAATGGAAAGTAAAATTAAGGGATTTGAAACATCTAAACGTCTCTCTCTCTCTCTCTCTCTCTCTCTCTCTCTCTCTCTCACACACACACACACACACACACACACACACACACACACACACACACACACACACACACACACACACACACACACACACACACACACACACACACACACACACACACACACACACACACACACACACACACACACACACACACACACACACACACACACCATTTCTCCCTTTACTCCTGAAAGTTGAATGCACAAGGTATTTACTGTAAATCAATCCTGCAGCATAGGCAATTTTGTGATCTAGTTAAAGTTAGAAAACCACAACTAAGCAAGACCTTTCTTCAGATGACCAAGAACCATTTGTTATTGCTTGCAGAATGGACATGAGTGTGCTGAGTTCCTATATTGCAGTCTATCTGATCTATCTCTAACTAGAAGTCGACATCCTTTCTATTCCTCTTCCAGTGTCTATTCACATCTCCTAAAATAATCTCCTTGTTCCTCTCTTCCACCCCTGTCAGTAAGTCTGTCCTCATTTCATCTCTTTATTTAGCACCCTGAATGCTTCCATAGCTTTTTACGTACCTATCCACACCTCTCCATCATTTTTATCCCCCTTGGATGTGATCCCAACTCTGTATTTCTCTCTATGCTTTTTTTTGGTTCTAGTGCAGTGCTTCTCAAAGTGTGGTCTGGGGACCACTAGTGGTCCGCGACAGAGCTCAGGTGGTCCTCAAGGGGATTTCTAATTTTCCAAGACAAGCTAGCAGTAGGCTATATTTGTAACATAATTACAAAGCTAAACATAGCTAAAGTCTTATTTTCACTACAATAAGGCTTGCAAATTTGACAAAACATTTTTAGTGAACTGCATCGAAATTAGCAGTGTCAAATTAGCACCCTCAACTGTCAATTCAGTTGAAAGGTGGTCCCTAAATATTTTTTCAGGGACAAAGTTGTCCTCGGTCTGAAAAAGTTTGAGAAACACGGTTCTAGTGCATACACTCCCTTCTATTCCTTCCGCTCTGCCTCTGTCCATACAATCACTCGCCTATGTCTGTTCTCTTCGTAGTGTTTTTTTTTTTCCATTCACTTCCCTCACAAGCATCTCCCTGCTCCTACCTTCCTCTGCTCTTTCTTTCCTCCCTTCTTCTCCTTTTGGATTTCATCCTAACTCTGTTTCCACTCTTTGGTTTTGTATTTTTCATCCCACGGCATCTATTCCACTCCCCCTCTTCTTCCAATCAGTCATCACTTGTTCCCATCTTTCCATCAACTCCCTCCCATCTATCTGTTACAAAGCATCCAACCCGTACCATGCTTTGCCACATCACTTCATTAACCTATCTTTCTGTCAATCCATCTACTGTACCTTGTTTATTCACCTCTGAATCTCTCTCTCCCTCTCTCTCTTTCTCTCTCTGTCTCTCTCTCTCTCTCTCTCTCTCTCTCTCACACACACTCACTCTGTCTCTCTCTCTGTCTCTCTCTCACTCACTCACTCACTCACTCTGCCTCTCTTTCTCTCTCTCTCTCTGCCCTCTATCTCTCTCTGCCTCTCTCTCTCTCACACTCAGTCACTCACTCTCTCTTTCTCTCTCTCTCTTTCCCTCTCTCTCTCTCTCTCTCTCTCTCTCTATCTCTCTCTCTCTGCCTCTGACTCACTGTGCCTCTCTCTCTCTCTCTCTCTCTCTCTCTCTCTCTCTCTCTCTCTCTCTGTCTCTCTCTCTCTGCCTCTCTCTCTCTCTCTCTCTCTCTCTCTCTCAGTCACTCACTCACTCACACTCTCTCTTTCTCTCTCTCTCTCTCTTTCTCTTTCTCTCTCTCTCTCTCTCTGCCTCTCTGACTCATTGCTACGATACTTGTTTTTACTTTTTCAGACCTGTCTTTGGTACACTCAAGGCCATCTTCACTTTGCTGTCTTTTTCTCTAATGCATTGACACCCCCCCTTCCTCCTGTATTCACTTCTCTCCTCTCTGCCCCTCTGCCAATCCATCTGTCTCTGTGGCTTATTATCCCTCTCCATCTCCACCTCTCTTCCTCTGACTATTCTTTTATCTTTTTTTCCTTTTCACATTGCACACCTTTTCTGAACTCAATTTTACTTGGGACCACATCTCCTTCTCTGTCTAAAAAATATTGAATTCTCTCCTTCGTCTCGCCGTCGCCCTTTTATGCCTCCTCTATGTGTGTGTGTGTGTGTGTGTGTGTGTCTCTCTCTCTCTCTCTCTCTCTCTCTCTCTCTCTCTCTCTCTCTCTCTCTCTCTCTCTCTCTCCCTCTCTTCATCTCTCTCTTCATCTCTGGTTCATCAGAGAGTATTTACTGACCCCACAGCATTCATTGCCATATTGGCTTCCGGTCCTTGTTGACCTTCACTCTACTTCACTGCTGAAACTTTATTATTGAACATTTCAAGCTCCCTCTATTCTCTCTCTATTCTCTATTGCTGTCTCGTAACTATATATGACAAGACATCACACAAACACACACCTAAGGATGGACACACTTAAGCAATTCAGGGCTTGACATGAACTTTTTCGCTTGCTGGCCACTGTGGCTAGTGGTTTTCCCGAATCACTAGCCATCTAGCAATTCTACTAGCCACGAATTTGATTAAAAAAAAAAAATCATTACGCTGTACATCTAACCAGATGAGATGGGTTTCTACATGGAATAAAAAAAAAAAACTGAATAGAAACCGATTAACAGATCTTTTTAAAACTTAAATACAAACAATTGATACACAAGGGGCAAAGTGCAGAATATACACTATTCTGATATGTCATACCATAGAATAAGCTACCTGCCAAACTGGCTAGTGACACTGAAATTGTTACCAGCCACAGCCAAGTTTAACCAGCATTTGGCCGGTTGGCAGGTGCCAGTGTCAAGCCCTGGTGAGCACGCACACAAGCATGCACGCACGCACGCACGCACGCACGCACGCACGCACGCACGTAAGCATGCACGCACACGCACGCACACGCACGCAAGCACGCACGCACGGACGCAGGCTTTCTCCTTCACTGTACTGTCTCACCAAAGGAACCTGTTGAGGTCTCGTACCCAAAGACCAGGGTGTCTCCATCCAGGCAAACACACACAGACACAGACACAGACACACACACACACACACACACACACACACACACACACACACAAACACACAAACACACACACACACACACAGTGAGAAACTCACCTGAGAAACTTGTTGAGGTCCCCGTGCTTCATGTACTCAAAGACCATGATGAGGGGGTCTCCATCCACACAGACGCCAAAGAACTTGACGATGTGTTCGTGCTGCAGGTTTGTGAGAAGCTCCGCCTCTCTCTGGAAGTCTTTCCTGGCCGCCAACGACGGCTCTTTTAGTGTCTGAAGAAGAAGAAGAAAAAGGTGAAAGAAAGTGAAAGTGAAAGCCCATTGGGAAACTCCAACTCCCATTGTCATTGTGACACAGCACTCCACAGCACACAAGTGAACACTGCACACTGCACACAACGAAATTGCATTTATGCCTCACCCGTGCAAGGGGGCAGCCCTCAGTGGCGCCCCATGGGGAGCAGTGCGGTGGGACGGTACCATGCTCAGGGTACCTCAGTCATGGAGGAGGATGGGGGAGAGCACTGTTTGATTACTCCCCCCACCAACCTGGCGGGTCGGGAGTCGAACCGGCAACCTCTGGGATGCAAGTCTGACGCCCTAACCGCTCACCCATGACTGCCCATATGGCCCATATGCCAAGAGGTATGATTGGTCAGTGATACAACATGCCTCAATATGATAGGTTCAGGTTGTACATTAGTGCAGGGGTTCCCAACCTTTTCCAACTTGGGGCCCACTCGAAATTGTCACAAATGTTCGGGGCCCACCTCTGACCCGATTACGAATAAAACTCACATAAATCAGCAGCAACACACACCAAAATGTGATTATAATTTTTAGAATATTATTTCAAGGCCCACTTGGTATACCTTCAGGGCCCACCAGTGGGCCCCGGCCCATAGATTGAAAATCACTGCATTAGTGAGACTGGTTGGAAGCATCGCCTCCCGCCAGCATTGGGTCGTTTGTGCTGTCTCTCAAGAGGGTGCGGGGGCAGCCGTGGCCTAGTGCAGTGTTTCTCAACCTTTTTTTAGGTGAGGCACCCTTTCAATTCATGAAAAATGTCAAGGCACCCCAAACCAACAAGCCGTAACATGGCATTGCATCCAATACCACACAAGCTTAGAAAAGTAACACATTTGGAGACGTCACACGACCTACGTTCGAAGTTGCAGCTGACTGGGGCAACCTATATTTACTTTATTGTGCGTGAATGGCAGATGAAAGATTCCACTGACTAGCATTAACTTATCAATTTATGTATTATATTACTTAATTCATTCATCAGCCACATTTCCGCGGCACCCCTGTTGAGAAACACTGGCCTAGTGGTTAGAGATTTGGTCTTTCAATCTAGAGGTTGCAGGTTCGAATCCCCCCTGACCTCTCCCTACATCTCCATCCATGGCTGAAGTGCCCTTGAGCAAGGCACCTAACCCCACATTGTTCCAGGGACTGTAACCAATACCCTGAAAAAATAATAACTGTAAGTCGCTTTGAATAAATGAAAGCGTCAGCTAAATACAATGTAATGTAATAATGTAATGTCTCTCAAGTGGTGCAGTTGTGTCAGTGCACTGATGTCAGGGCTGATAGTATTCATCTCACCATGCTGCACCAGACAGACAGCTCTGCTCCATACCTCACCTTATATTGTAATATAATATAATATAATATAATATAATATAATATAATATAATATAATATAATATAATATAATATAAAATAAAATAATATAATATCATATAATATCATATAATATCATGTAATATCATATAATATAGCCCAATATAATGTAATATAATAATATATACATGTGTAATATGGGCCCTGGGACACTGTGCACTGGAAAAAATGGGCCTCAACGTAAAAAAGGTTAACAATCCCTGATTTATCCAGGGCTGATAGTATTCAGGCACCATGCCTGATTTCAGGCTTGACAGAGTTTGCAAAAATAATAATTAGATAGATAATAGATAGTAATTAGCCATTAGGTTATTCTTATCTCAGAAAGTGTTACAGGTTCAGGGTTTTCTTCTACTATCAGGTTTGAATAATGTGTCAAAATAGGCCTACGTTACGTCACTATGCAGTATCTTGTCGTCGTCATTAGAGCGGGGGGAAAAGTTCAGGCTCCAGTGGCGACTCTGTCTTGACAGAGTTTGCAAAGATAAAAACATGATAATAATTAGCCATTAGGTTACAGGTTACAGGTTCAGGGTTTTCTTCTAATATCAGGTTTGAATAATGTGTCAAAATAGGCCTACGTTACGTCACTATGCAATATCTTGTCGTCGTTGTTAGAGCAGGGGGGAAAGTTCAGGCTCCAGTGGCGACTCCTATTGGAAGCTAGGGGAAGCACAGCCTACTGGAACTCAGCTCAAAAACGAACCATATTTATTGACCAATTTTGTCAAAATTCTATATACTGTATTTTCATGAATGCCACATTTAATTTCAACCGGGGGCGGGTTAAAATTGCAGTTATTTTAACATATAGGCTATGATTTCGACCACATCCCCCCACGAGCACGATTTTGTTTGAGGAGTAACCATGGCGACGAGCAGTCTTTTAGAGGGGAAGCATGCATACAGCAACAGCATGTTGCTTCACCTGAGCTCTTGCCGCCGATTGATAAAACATTGAGGAGCATTGGCCAATCAGAGTGCGGCTGTAATGCTGTGCATTGTACGGAAAAAAACTTCCTGGGTAAATTTTAGACGGATGTGCTTCTCCTTTCTTTCTCGTAGTGAGTGGAAGTTGGCCCTAATTATCCCGCCCTAAAGCTGTTGACCACCAATATCAAATAAGTATTTTGTAAGAGAGATGACACTTTACCCGCGTTGTTCTTCAGTCTCATTCACGGACTGTACAGAGTTTTATATTGACACCATGGAGAGCAAAAGAGAACATGTCTGAGATCGGTGTTGGGATTCCTACAGGGACAGTATTTGGACCATATAATCTATGATTTGCAAAGGAATTGGATAGGCGATTTGATGAACCTAATTCAGAGAGTGGGTAAATCATGTTTAGCTTACTTGTAATAGCACCGCAGAGTGCCTCGATGTTCAATACTTTGGTGATGGCAAATGATGTTATCGTAAACTTACGGAGGTGCTTTTTTTGTGCGCAGCGTAGCCTACTGTCGGTTGTAGAGAAGAGGTCAGAGAGGTGTTTAATGTGCTGTAATCAAGGAGGTCTTATTGGATGTTGTTGTGGTCAATGCGAGATAAAGTCATTCGTAATTCATAAGCTTAGAAAAGTAACACATTTGCAGACGTCACACGACCTACGTTCGAAGTTGCAGCTGACTGGGGCAACCTATATTTACTTTATT
>NC_085879.1:44668016-44670516 GCF_034702125.1 Engraulis encrasicolus
ATACACACACACATACACCAAGTGTGAGACATTTTGCTGCGTGAACACAAAGTGCTGACAATTGATGAACAGCACCCACCCCTCCCCACACACACACACACACACACACACACACACACGAACACACACACACACAACATATCCGCCATGTCGCTATGACGATGAAGACAAACAAAGGTACAAAGGTACATTTGCACAAACAAGGACAAGCTGTCATTCTGACATCTGTCAGATGCCACGCACGCACACACACACACACACACACACACACACACACACACACACACACACACACTACTTACAGTATACCTCTGACAGTGACACACACTGCAATCACCATCTGCTCTCATCAACATTATATGACACACTCTACACACACACACACACACACACACACACACACACACACACACACACACACACACACACACACACACACACACACTAGGAGAGACTGATGTCATGTGCCTTGTTCTACAAGGGTTGTCCTGATGTACGCCATCAGCAATGTCAGACAGCACTACTCAGTACGCAATGCACACCATGAAATTGCATTCGAAAGCCCACCTGGGACACTGTCATTGTCATTGTGACACAGCACTACTCCACAGCACACGGTGCACACTGCACACAAGGAAATTGCAGTCATGCCTCACCCGTGCAAGGGGACAGCCCCAAATGGCGCCCCTGGGGAGCAGTGCGGTGAGACGTCACCATGCTCAGGGTACCTCAGTCATGAAGGAAGATGGGGGAGAGCACTGGTTAATCAAACCCCCAACCCCCCAACCTTTGGACTACAGGTCTGATGACCAGGTTGGTGATCCGACCAGAGCAGTAAGGAGGAAGAGTAGCATGCCAATGCATGTTAACGTCCTGCCACACTGCTCCCTTGGGCCCCCCTTGCACGGGTGAGGCATCAATGCAATTGTGTTGAGTGCAGTGTGCACTTGTGTGCTGTGGAGTGCTGTGTCACAATGACAATGGGAGTTGGAGTTTCCCAGGTGGGCTTTCACTTCACGTTCACTTCACATCGGTATAAGGGGTCTTACACACCAGGGCGGTAAAGCGTCGCGGAACGGCCGCGTTTTTTACCGGCGTTGGTGAAAATACATTGAAACATATCTGTCCTTACACACCAACCGGCGGTAGTCGGGCGTCAGCGGCGCGGGAGCCGGCTCCGCGCCGCGCTGCATTTGGAAAATAGAACTCGAGCGTATTTTTCACGCCGGCGACCAGCGGTGTCTCATTCAAATGAATGGCAAAGTAGCACGCTAGCTTTAGCTGTGGGGAGGGTTTTGAACAGGACTGGCCGCACACGCCGACGCTGTCAGTGTGAAAGGCAGAGAAAAACACGCCGGTCGAAACTAAGCAGAAAGACTGCCTCCGTCCCGTGACCGTTCCGTTCCGCCTTGGTATGTTTTGGCCCTAAGAAGAAGAATAACACACAGTGTTGTATCGTATACTTTGACTAGTTGGGCCTTTCAAATGACTTTGTCCAGCCAAGCGGTCCTGCATACCGTTGTAAAACATGGAGGCACTTTTCCAAAATGAGATATATCCATTTTATGGAATGTTGGGAAATTACCATTTTTGTATTGGGCTTTCCATTGAATTGCTTTGCAAAATAGAGGTTATAGAAGTTTAAAAAGCATGCTCTCAAAACATTTGAATGGCAAGAATTCACACATAGATGATAGAATTACTTACCAGTCAATTCCAATATTAAAATGCAAAAAGTCAAAAATGGTGGATATAGCGTTTTGGAAAAGAGCTCTTATGGAGGCACTTTTACATACGTGAATGAGCCCAGAGCCCACAAGGACACCTGCATTCATGTCTCAATATGGTTTCATAGGACTCAATGTTAACTGCTAGCATGGAGGTAAAATTTGCACGGCCATACCCAGAGAACGGTTGAAAGTACAGGAGAACGGTCTTCTTATTTAACTAAAAGGGAGGTGTAAAATAAGCTTATTTCCAAAAATGGGACAGTATCACTTTAAATATGGAGCTACTTTTACATAAAGACCTAGATGCAGGCCCGTCGACGGGGGGGGGGCAACCAGGCTATTTGTCCCGGGCCTGGAATAAGGGGGCCCAGAACTGGGCCCTCAAGAAGTTTGTGATTAATGGTTCTATTTTATTTCAAAATAAGTTGGTTTGAGAGAGGGAGAATGTGCTACATTTGCATTAAATAAATGATATCCAGTATATTTACAAACCCCAACTCCATAGAAGTTGGGACACAAGGTAAATTGTGAATAATAACAAAATACTGCCATTTTCAAAACGTCTGATTCTTACATTAGATGGAGAACGGCACAAAGAAACATATCAGCCATCGAAACTGACCAAAATTATTGTTTTGGGGATATTCATGAATATGTAAAAACAACACGTCTCAAAAGAGTTGGGACGGGGACAATTAAAGGCAGCAAATGTCGAGGAAGACTAAAAACAAAACAAAAGACAGTACTTTACAGTTAATTACATTAACCAA
>NC_085879.1:44678016-44680516 GCF_034702125.1 Engraulis encrasicolus
AGGAAGTACTGAGCATAGACATACGTGTGTGTGTGTGTGTGTGTGTGTGCGAGTGCGAGTGTGAGCATGCACGAGTGTGTGCAAGCGCATGAGTGTGTGTGCGCGTGTGTGTGTGTGTGTGCGTGTGTGTGGCCCCAGACACTATCCATTTTCCTGCGAGAGACATTCATTTCTTTCCTGCAGTGGCAGATTTTAATCATCCTAGCCACTGCCTTCCCCGGATCAAAATGGGATTTTAATGTTCATAATTTTTAAATCAAGGTGTGCTTGAAAGAGGACATTTCTCATCTTTTTTCTCATCTTCTTTCTTTCTTTCTTTCTTTCTTTGGTCTTCATCATTATCCTCCCTTCCGTCCTCCTCATCATCATCATCACTCTCTCCCTCCGTCTCATAATTCTTTTCCTTCCTCTCACCATTCTAACCTTCCTCAGTCATCATTCTAATCTTCTTCCTCGTCGTTCAATTCTTCATGCTCCTCCTCCTCCTCCTCCTCCCTTCTCTCCTCATGTCATCCTCCCTTCTTCCTAATTTCTCTCTCTCTCTCTGTTCGTGATTATCATTCTATCCCTCCTTCTCATAATTATCTTCCTGTTTGCTCTCCTCCCCTCCACTTTCCTCTTCTCATCCTGTCCTCTCCACCTTCCTCCCTCGTTATCATTCTATCCCTCCTTCACGTAATTATCTTGCTCTCCTCCTCTCCACTACCCTCTTCTCATCCTGTCCTCTCCACCTATATTCTCCTTCCTCCCTCCTCCTCTGCACCTAGGGCTGCACGATTATGGAAAAAAATCATAATCACAATTATTTTGGTCAAAATCGTAATCACGATTATTAATCACGATTATTGATTTTTTGCAGATTTTTTTTTTAATTATAACAAGATGAAACATAACCCAGACTGAACTATATACGGGGTGAGCAAAATAAAATGAATTGTAATAATTATGTAAGGGCAATAGCATGAAACTACGTGGAAAGATTTCTGGCCAGAGACACCAGCCTGTCAGTATGTTCTGGCTTCAAGGACGCTCTCAAAAGTAGGTCACTATTGCCACGATTACATCACGATTAGAATGTTGACTTCGATTTCACTAATTTATCACGATCACGACAAATCACGATTGTCGGTTATTTTCGATTAATCGTGCAGCCCTACTCTGCACTATTCTCTCCATCCTCCTCCTCTTTCCCTCCTCCCTCTCACCATGCTCCTCCTCTTCCTCCTTATTACATTATTATCCTCCTCTTCCTCCTTCTTTCTCTACCTTCATTTCACCCCTCTCTCTTCCCCCCTTTTCTATCCTTTCACTGATTATCCACCTTCACATCTACTCTTGTGTTTGTGTGTGTGTGTGTGTGTGTGTGTGTGTGTGTGTGTGTGTGTGAGAGAGAGTGGGAGAGAGAGAGGGAGGGAGAGACATAGACAGACAGACAGAGAGAGAGAGAGAGAGAGAGGGAGAGAGAGAGAGAGAGAGAGAGAGAGAGAGACGGAGAGAGGGAGAGAGAGAGAGAGACGGAGAGAGAGGGAGAGAGAGAGAGAGACGGAGAGAGGGAGAGAGGGAGAGGGAGAGAAAGAGTATGCATGTGTGTATCCATCTTCACACTTTACTCGTCCTCCTCCTCCTCCTCATCCTCCTCACATCATTATCTTTTCGTCTTCCTCTCTCACTCCATCACTCTTCTCCCACTCAAACTTCTCCTTTTTGTCATCTGTGTCTTTCCCCTTCTTTTTCTACTCCCCACTCTTTTTCTCTGTTCGTTAAAGCTCATTTTTTGGTAACTTTGTAATTCTGCTTTTGCAAAAATACTTCACACAAATACAACAATCTAGCATCAAATGAACAAAACTGTCTAGATATATTGCAAAACCCCATCACGGTTTGCTTAACTCTACACAGCGTTGTAAAATGAGCACACCGATCACAGTACAAGCACACATTTTGCAGCAAATACATAGGCAGTAACAATGTTGCCTTTTGGTTTTTGTATTCGAATGGTATGCCATTTTGAGCAGGTTAAAGGGACACTGTGTGAGATTTTTAGTTGTTTATTTCCAGAATCCATGCTGCCCATTCACTAATGTTACCTTTTTCATGAATACTTACCACCAGCATCAAATTCTAAGTATTCTTTATGACTGGAAAAAGAGGGATCTTCTCCATGGTCCGCCATTTTGAATTTCCAAAAATGTTTAGCTGCAAAAATGACTGTACTTGGACCATACTAGAAAATATGTGTTTATTACTTAGTAAACTTTCATGTAAAGATCACATTTGGCAATAGGCAGCCCAATTTCAATAAGCAGCATAGTTGCAGTACCTTTTTTGACCATTTCCTGCACAGTGTCCCTTTAAAGATGTTGAGGAGCTCATCATCATGTACATCATTTGGAAAATGTGTGAAAAGTAATGAGTTGTGTTCACTGTTATGCAAAATGAGGTGGTAACACTTTATAATAATGTTCCTTAGTAAAGACTCAGTAAATACTTAACTAATGAT
>NC_085879.1:44690516-44695516 GCF_034702125.1 Engraulis encrasicolus
CCTGGTGAGCAGGAAATTGTTCTAGAAGATGAGAGGAGACGTGTGAAGTCCAACCTACTCTGTGTTTATATAGAACACCCACCCCCCACCCGCATGCACACAGACACGCAGGCACGCAGGCACGCAGGCACGCGCGCGCACACACACACACACACACACACACACACACACACACACACACACACACACCTACACACACACACACACACACACACACACACACACACACACATACACACACACACACACACACACACACACACACACACACACACACACACACACACACACACACACACACACACACACACACACACACACACAGGGCCTATAGAAAAATGATATAAAACAAAATCAGGGCCCTACCGTGGTCTAACTGGGTTAATACGCCAGCAACCTAGCTTTGATTCCGTCCCGGGCCATTTGCCATGAAAGTGACGTCACTTCCCCCGATTTCATGGGACCTCAATGGCGTTTTTAGCCGAAAATCGTAGCATGTAATCCAATGGCGGTATTAAAATGATATTTCGATCCCCTTCGAGTTGTGCCACGAGCTCCACATAAGTTGTTTCTGATATTTTTGTTTAATTTTTCGTACGAACCCCCAAACTTTTTAGAAAGCTGTGTTTCTTCACATTTTTCATGCAGACGGCCTCGGAACAAAACATTGATACCTCTGCATGAATCATTTTTATCTAGCCTCTTAAACAGCATATTTGTAGCCCAGCGCATATAATGACTGAGATCAGAAGATATTTACTTGCTACCATGTTGTTAGATGGTCAGCTTAGGTCCCGTGAAATGCGGAAATAAGGGGCAGGACTTTCAAGCTCTATCTCTCCCCACTCGTTTCCTGTCCCTCCTCCTCTGTCCTCTCACAAATAAAGGCAAACAGCCCTAAAAAATATAATACATACATTTAAAAAAAAAAAAAAATCATAATTCCTGTTCCCTAATGCTCTCCTCTCTGTTTGTGAATTTCTGTGTATGAATGTTTCTGAGGCTGAGAGATACAGAGAGAAAAAGATATGGAGACAGTGAGGAAAGTGACTAAACCTAATCCAATCTCTCTGAATGAGCCACTAGTGTTCGTCTCACACAACGTTGCACTCATTATTCCACATATTCCGCCCTCTGCTTTTTCTACTCAACATCTGATCAGGGGTGTGTTTCTCGAAACCATAGCTGATAACTACATTAGCTACTTTGTTGTTTGCGATGCAATTTCCCACTGGCAACTGCACAAGTTGCTAACTGGCTAGCAACTACGCTTTCGAGAAATGCACCCCTGTATTTTATCAAACTGTTTTTGAAAATAAACTTTTTAGAAAATGAACTTTTTTTCAGATTCATTTTCCTCCACGAAATGAGCCAAGGCCAGTGAATCTCAATGTGAAAAATAATATTTCATACTATTTTTCTCAAGCAAAAAAAAAAAAAATGACAACGGGTCACACAAACCTAGATCCTGTTTCTCAAAAGCATCGTTGCTAACCAGTTAGCAACTTACTAGGCTGCAAATAGGAAATTGCATTGTAATCAGATAAGTTGCTTACTTAGTTAGCAAAGGACACTGTTGAGAAACGCACCCCTGAACACCTTACAAGGGTTAAGTATGTGCAGTCCGGTCTACTGTTCTTACGGTAGGGACACATACACGCGAATTTGCGAACTTTCCCATTCATTCCTATGACAGAGGCGATGGCAAGCGAAAGCAAGCGAACAGGAGCGAAGCGAAGCGAAATGATTAAAGAAAGTTTAATGTTATGCAAATGAGGAGCGAAATCGCCTGCCGCGGCCCAATCAAATCAACAAGATAACAGTTCCATTCCATTTGATTTGCTGCGACGACCTGATGATGGTTGGATTTCGCCTCTCTTTGCTTCGCTTGCTTCGCCTCCTATGTGTCCCTACCGTTACTCTTCGGGAGCAGTTTTTTTCTCCCCTGCGTCTGTTACATTTTACATTGCTCAGAGGCTGGAACTTTAACTCCACATTATACAATAGACCAAAGGACAGGAACGTATGGCTCTAGAGCCACATGTGGCTCTTTTGGGAACTGTATATGGCTCTTATTTATCTGTGGTTGCAAACCATCCCTTGAAATACGGAATGGTCCTATATTTATAAATAAAAGTACAGGTTCCATATTTAGTTGAAACGGAACATGGGACGTTAAAATGTTTTAAAATGAAGGAAATTACATTTAAGAAATACCAACATTTTGGGGAGGTCTCCCAGACCCTCGCCATAATGAAGTTGACAGTTGGCAACCCTCTACTTACATGTAATCAATTAAAGTAAAAACTTGACAGTACACTCTTAAGATTGTTGGGCTTAATTGAAATACATGCTTTTAATTGTATTCAGTGTATTCAGTGAAATTTTCTTTTTAAAAATTTGGCGTTTATGGTTCCGTCAAACCAAAAAGGTTCCTGACCCCTGCAATAGCCTGTGTTGAAGTTCACATACAGTACATTGCATTTATTGTATGTTTTTTTTTTTTAAAGCAATGTACTTCATCTGAGTATTGGCTTTCACCTCTACATCTCTTTCATTTTGTTTTGTTTTACATTGCTGAGCATTAGGAATTTGAAATACAGTGCCCTCCATTATTATTGGCACCCCTGGTTGAGATGTGTTTTTTAGCTTCCAATTATTATTATTATTCTCTAAATAATATGGGACCTTAATGGAAAAAAAGAGAAAAATCCAACCTTCAATACAAGTGCATTTATTCAGTGGGGAAAAAATCCCACATAAAGAAATAATTATTTGACATCAAATAATGTGTGTCACAATTATTAGCACCCCTGTTGTTAATATTTTGTACAACCCCCTTTTGCCAACAAAACAGCACCTAATCTTCTCCTATAATGTTTCACAAGATGGGAAAAGACAGAAAGAGGGATCTTCAGCCATTCCTCTTTGCAGAATCTCTCTAAATCATCCAGAGACCTGGGTCCTCTCCTCTGTACTCTCCTCTTCAGCTCACCCCACAGGTTCTCAATGGGGTTGAGGTCTGGGGACTGAGATGGCCATGGGAGGAGCTTGATTTTGTGTCTGGTGAACCATTTCTGTGTAGATTTGGCCATATGTTTAGGATCATTGTCTTGCTGAAAGACCCAGTGACGACCCATCTTCAGCTTTTTGGCAGAGGGCAACAGATTTTGATTTAAAATGTCCTGGTATTTCAAAGCATTCATGATGCCATGCACCCTAACAAGGTTCCCAGGGCCTTTGGAAGCGAAACAGCCCCACAGCATCACTGACCCACCCCCATACTTCACAGTGGGTATGAGGTGCTTTTCAGCATGCGCATCTTTCGTGGCACGCCAGACCCACTTAGAGTGTTTGTTGCCAAAAAGCTCAATCTTGGTCTCATCTGACCAAAGCACACGGTCCCAGTTGAAGCCCCAATACCGCTGGGCGACCTCCAGACGTTTGCTTTTATGATTGTGGGTGAGGAAAGGTTTTCTCCGTGCATGCCTCCCAAACAGCTTGTTGGCGTGTAGACAGCGCCTGATGGTTGATTTGGAGACTTTGTGACCCCAGGATGCTACCATTTATTGTAATTCTGTAACAGTGAGCTTTGGAGATATTTTGATTTCTCTTACCATCCTCCTCACTGTGCGTGGTGGCAAAATAAACTTGGGTCCTCGTCCAGGCTTGTTTACCACTGTTCCAGTTGTTTTGAACTTCTTAATTATTCCTCTCACAGTAGATATGGGCAGCTGCAGTTGAGTGGCAATCTTCTTGTAGCCTCTGCCTGACCTGTGAAGGTCGACGCACATCTGCCTCACTTGTATGCTGTGTTCCTTTGTCTTTCCCATGTTTAAGAGTGGATAAGAGAAATGGCCTCGGTGGCACGTCATATTTATACCCCAGGGAAACAGGAAGTGATAAATTACTAATTAAATGTTCCTACATACTCTGGTAAACTTTGTAAACTACTGTAGAAATGACAGAAATGCTTCAATTATATTTATTTCCTGGGAATTGTTAAGGGTGCCAATAATTGTGGAACAGGTGATTTAATGAAAAATAATTATTTTTTAGTCAGGGATTTTTTTATTTTCCTACAATTCATTTGAGTTGAAGGCTACATTTTCCTAAAATTTTCAGTGTGACAGTATTCTTCTGCAATAAACACTGAATTTATTTTAAGGCTTTTAACACATCTCAACCAGGGGTGCCAATAATTATGGAGGGCACTGTATATAGTGTCTCTAGTAGACTCTTGTGTTGAACCTCACATCCAGTATGTTACGCTTAGCTAACCTGGTATAGAAGTAAGGGTTAACGTTCGGCGAGAAGGTCGCTACCGTGGAATAGCAGCACGACAGAGAGAATCTTTAGACCCCGACGCGGAGCGGAGGGGTCTTGTTCTCTCTGAAGTGCTGCTATTCCACAAAGCGACCGACTCGCCGAAAGTTAACCCGCTTATTATATGGATATACTTAAATGATTCACACATGCGGGGTCATTTCTTTAGACCTATTTAATGTTAAGATTGTTGCTGCGCAAAACAAAACAGTGCCGTTGTGGAACACAGCTAGGCAACAGCTAGGTAGGCTAGCCAGGACAACAGGTGTTGTCTATCACAGCAGCTGATTAGAGTGACAAAAGACCGGACCCCTGCGGAGTGATATGAAACATTCGCTTTAGCCACTGACTTGTATACAAGCCAGTGGCTTTAGCAGTGAACGTCTTGTTGCCATTGACAGCGGTAGCCAGGACAACGGGTGCTGTCTATCACAGCAGCTGATTAGAGTCTTGTTGAAAAGTCGCTTTAGCAGTGAAAAGTCTTGTTGCCATTGACAGCGGTCTGTTATAGACCAACCCGTCCGTTATCGAAAAATAACAGACGTCCGAACGTTGGGGAGCCCCGTTGAAATGAATGGAGCATTCGACAGATGACGTCACAACCATATAATAAGAAGAGGATAATGAGGAAGAAGAAGAAGAAGAAGAAGAAGAAGAAGAAGAAGAAGAAGAAG
>NC_085879.1:44700516-44703016 GCF_034702125.1 Engraulis encrasicolus
TGTAGCAAAGACGGTCCGAGGGGAAAAACTACAAAATGCGGTGCCTCATCATTTAGAATAGTGACGGACCCGCCAGAATGGCTAGTGGACCTTCGGTATCTACTAGCCAACGCCGACTTTCACCCGCATTTGGCTACCTGGCGTGTGTTAGTGTTAAGCCCTGACACACACACACACACACACACACACACACACACACAAACACAAACACAAACAGGACACAGAGATGCAAAGAGACAGAGAGAGAGATAGAGAGAGAGAGAGAGAGAGAGAGAGAGAGAGAGAGAGAGAGAGAGAGAGAGAGAGAGAGAGATGAGTAATAGAAACTGGCCCAACACACTAATCTCTCTGAGCAGATGTGATAAGCCTCTGTGTGTGTGTGTGTGTGTGTGTGAGAGAGAGAGAGAGAGAGAGAGAGAGAGAGAGAGAGAGAGAGAGAGAGAGAGAGAGAGAGAGAGAGAGAGAGAGAGAGAGTTTATGTGTGTGTGTGAAAGAGAGACAGAAAGCCAGGAGAGAGAGAGAGAAAGAGAGAGAGAGAGAGAGAGAGGGAGACAGACAGAGAGAGACAGAGACAGAGAGAGACAAAGACAGAGACAGAGACAGAGAGAGAAGTCCAACACCATAATCTGTCTGAGCAGCAGATGCTTGAAGGCCTTTCCAGACCCAAAGCCATTCGGAGCTCAGTGGGCTGAGCAGCCTGTCTGCCCTACATCAGCCAAGAGGCCAATCAAAATCCTCTTTGGTCACCCTGCCAACCGTACAGTATAGCCAATCACGACCCTCCTTGTCTGCTCTACACCAGCCAAAGACGCCAGTCACAGCCTTTTCTGGTCTTTGGGCCAATGGCAAAGCCAATCAGGTGGGGTTTATGGTATCAGGGCCAACCAGAACAATCCCAGGTCTCTATTCCTTGCCAAAGCAGCCAATCAAAGCCATATCTGGTCTCCCTGTCTGCCAACCCAATAGGAAATAAGGGCCCTTCCTTTCACCTCCATGAGTGCCAAAAAGCCCTGCCTTGCCTCAGAGATGGCCAAATAGCCAACCGGGACACATTGCCGACTATGACCCTCCCTGTCTGCACTACACCAACGGAGAGGCCCATGGAGGTAGTATAAGGGATTCCGCACACCGGCTCTGACAAAGTGCTGAGCACTGCTCAGCTAAAATTCGATTCCATTGTTTTCAATAGAACCACGCACACTGGCGCCGATGTCCGCGGACATTCGCCGATGTCCGCGGACATTCGCCGATGTCGGATAGCAATTAGAGACAAGTTCTATTTTGTCGGCGCCGCCCATTGACTATCAATGCAATGTTCATGTGAAATTGGGTTTGGGGGTCCGAATTCTGTGCGCCGCAGTGCTGTCGGAGCCAGTGTGCGGCCGGCCTAAGAACTGGAGAGAGTGAATAAGTCCTGCCTCCAGTCATTTCAATGGGAAATGCTAGGCTAGTGAATTCAGCCAAAATTGAAAGAAATTTTTCAGCTTCACAGATGGAGTCGTTTCCGCCCCCAGTTTGCTCAGCCAATTACGTGCCACGTTAATGCCTGACTTACGCTTGACCAGAAAGATATATGGAAGACGGGCATTGGATGCATGGAGGTGCCCAACCACACACCTGTATAGGTATGTGTGCCCAACACTAAACTCGCGCACCCACCAATCGCGTCCACCCTCTTTAAGCGAAGTGGTCGCGGAATTGCGACGAGGAAGTGCCATGCTAATCGGCGAAGCTAATCAGACAAATCCTGACCCCCTGGAGAGGCCCCTCCCAGCCCTTTCCGGTCTCCATGCCAGTCAAATAGCCAATCAGGGGGAGTATGGTGTAAGGGTCCACTGAATAGCCAATAAAGGTTGTCCTTTTTTCACTGTACACCAGCCAAGAGGCCAATCACAACCCTGTTTGGGTAATGGGATGAATACATAATCAACCAGGACCTGCCCGGGCCAATCATACTCCTGTGTGGTCTTCGGCCTAGCCAATCAGCGGGAGTCTATGGTCTCAGCTCTGTCCATTGCCAACCAAGCCCCTTCCCTCAATCCTTTGTGGCGTCCACTGGGCCAATCCAGGGCCCATTTCTGGTCTTAGGGCCAACTATGTATGTAATCAAGGGCTGTGTCTTGTCCTCAGGCTTGTATGATCTATGTGCTAATACAGTTTTTCTCGATTGCTTCCACACAATTTCTGGTACTTCACACACAATTCTCGGAACATCTCACCCATTTCCCAACTCCCCTAACCAATGTCACTGAACACTAAACACAATTCCTTCTTTACACTCATATTTCAGTTTTAAAACACACTCTTTTCAAACCACTACACACAATTATCTGGATTACACACAATTTTCATGAAGGAAATCCCTGGTTGTCGCATTGAACACACTGTCATTCAAAATACTCAGTCAACTGCCATACTATGTTCACTTCCTCATCACATGGGCAGACTCTACCCCATAAGGACACACATTGCATGTGATATTGATGAAAACATGAGTGGA
>NC_085879.1:44708016-44710516 GCF_034702125.1 Engraulis encrasicolus
TGTGTGTGTGTGTACGTGTGTGTGTGTGTGTGTGTCTGTGTGTGTGTGTGTACGTGTGGATGTGTGTGCGTGTGTGTGTGTGTGTGTGTGTGTGTGTGTGTGTGTGTATGTGTGTGCGTGTGCGTGTGCGTGTGCGTGTGTGTGTGTGTGTGTGTGTGTGTGTGTGTGTGTGTGTGTGTGTGTGTGTGTGTGTGTGTGTGTGTGTAAGCAGCCAGAGCCAGAGCTTAGATCCCTGAGTGAACAGCGAATGAAGCAGCACATTCATCACTGGAAAAAATGAAGTCATTAGCACTAGCTTATGGCTGTAGAGTGTGTATTCGTGTGTGTGTGCCTGTGTGTGTGTGAGCGTGTGTGTGTGTGTGTGTGTGTGTGTGTGTGTGTGTGTGTGTGTGTGTGTGTGTGTGTGTGTGTGTGTGTGTGTGTGTGTGTGTGTGTGTGTGTGTGCGTGCGTGCGTGGGAGCGGGTATGCATGCGTGTGCGTGCATACGTGCGTTTGTGCCTGTGTGTGTGTGTGTGTGTGTGTGTGTGTGTGTGTGTGTGTGTGTGTGTGTGTGTGTGTGTGTGTGTGTGTGTGTGTTTGTCTGTCTGTCTGTGTGTCTGTGTGTGTGTGTGTGTGTGTGTGTGTGTGTGTGTGTGTGTGTGTGTGTGTGTGTGTGTGTGTGTGTGTGTGTGTGTGCATGTGTGTGTGTGTGTGTGTGCCCCAAGGAAGCCTTTGTGATTGATCACTTGCTGCGATACAAATGCTCTGACTCACTACAGCTGCTAGTTTCGAGCTGTGCAACAGAGATACCGTGATGTAGTCGTCATTTAGTGTGTGTGTGTGTGTGTGTGTGTGTGTGTGTGTGTGCGTGCGCGTGTGTGCATGCGTGCATGCGTATGTTTGTGTGCGTGTGTCTGTGTCTATGTGTGTGATTGTTGAGCGAGAGAGAGAGAGAGAGAGAGAGAGAGAGAGAGAGAGAGAGAGAGAGAGAGAGAGAGAGAGAGAGAGAGACTAAAAGAGAGAGAACAAGAGAGACAGATTTGAATACACAACACTGATCGATTTGTAGAGACGGGATGTGTTCATATGTCTGTGTGTTACGTGAAAAGGAGCATGTCGGTATTGCACTCAATACGAATCTGTTACAAAAGTGCAGCAGATTCAGGTAAGAAGGGAGGGAAGAAAGGAGTAGAGAGAAAGAGTGAAGCACACACAAAAAACACACAAACACACACCCCACACACACACAAACGCATATACTGTAGTATAGCACGCACACATGCATGCAGGCATGCACAAACGCACACATGCATGCACGAACGCACGCAGAGTGACACAGACATACACACACACACGGCACACCCATACCAGCCTGATCTCCAAAAATTCCGTGCTCCTGGACACGGATGTTAAAGACACGAAATCCGTGTCCAGGAGCACGGATTTTGCCAAAATTCCGTGCTCCTGGACACAGATTTGTTTTCCGTGATGGGCACACAGAAATGCTTTCTATAGGCTATTACCACAGAAAATTAGAAAATACATACCAAATGCTAATCCTAAACAAAATAATGCTATAGCAATTTAAGTTGTGCCCTGACCAAAACATTCCCTAACCTTAACCTGTCATTAAAGACATATTTTTGAGAAATACCTTTTCCAGTTGGCTGCTAGGCTATCAAATTCATATAATGAATGAAAGAAAACTAGCTGTGCCCAGACCAAAACAATCCCTAACCCTAACCTGTCAGTAGGAAATGTTTTTTTTTTTAGAAAAAATATTTGAAATTAGAAAAATCCTGAGAAAACACAAGACTGTGGAAACATAGAGCTGTGGGAGTAGCCTATAGAGAGAGCACTTCTCTGTGTCCATCACGGAAAACAATTCCGTGTCCAGGAGCACGGAAAACAATTCTGTGTTCAGGAGCACGGAATTTTGGCAAAATCCGTGCTCCTGGACACGGATTTTGTGCCCTTAACATCCGTGTCCAGTAGCACGGAANTTTTGGAGATCATGTTGCCCATACAGAAACAAATACACACACACACATTGTTTCTGTTCCTACTAGTTGGCTTGTAAGCACATGATTCACTAGTAGTTCTTGGCCGGGAGTGGACTCTGTAAATCAATGCCGGGTGTCAAACGCTTTCTGGAGTTACAAAAAGATTCTCTCATATAACTCACACAAAGGCAGTACGCAGTGCGCTTGCACACACTCACAAATCATGCACACACATGCACACACACACGCACACGCACACACGCACATGCACACAGGGTGCGATTTGTAGGGGGGGATGGGGGGGATTGTCCCCCCTTCTGGTCTTGATATCGCCACTTTTTCTACATGATTTTATCACAGTTCAATGTAATTCCATTGATATTGCTTACAATCTGAAACATATCCCCCCTTCTGGTTTTCCGACAAATCGCACCCTGCACACGCACGCGCGCGCGCACGCACACACACACACACACACACACACACACAGTGGCAGTGATGGATTAGGTAGTGGAGG
>NC_085879.1:44720516-44723016 GCF_034702125.1 Engraulis encrasicolus
TTTTTTCCCCCCTTCTATTCATCCCAGTTCTGTTCCATTCCAGAGTGCGGTGTTCCGTCCCAGAGTGCTATGTTCCGCTCCAGTGTTTTCTATTGCCGCTGTGTTGCTTGAGGTGCTTCTGTCCTAATGTGCTCCTGTTCGCTTACGTGCTGGCTGAGAGATTGGCTTGGAGGCTCTGAGGTGCTGTTTCCACGTAGCTGGATATTTCTAGTATATGTGGATATTTTTTTCTCCTGGTTGCATTGGTTTTGCATTGGTTTAGGCCTTCTGCTTCCACATAGCAGATATTTAAAATCCAGGAATAAAAAGCAGGAGAAAAAAAATATCCTGTTTAGGGTGCTGAAACGCATTTGTTACAATGGAGGATTTATTTTTATCCACATGTTGTGTTTACACCTCAACTGGAGAAAAAAAATACCCTGCCAAAAAAATATCCTGCTACGTGGAAACAGCACCTGAGAGATATAACAGCCAGGTGCAGGACCGCTGACAGCTTTGGACAGGCCCGGGACAATATCATCTCAAAGTCCCCCCCCTAAACGGTAACCGTTTTAAACGGTAACCGTTTAACAGATAGTCGACCGGATCAACTTTAACCAGTTAAAATTTTGTGTCACCGGTTAACTGGTTGTAATAATTATAAAAAATAATTTCCTCCCAAAAAGGCAAAAAAAACCTAGAATTTTAAGGTTTTAGTATGATAAATCAGCATTGTCCATCTGGCAACAGTGACTGGACATGGCAGGTCCTGTCTGCACAGCAAACCCCCCCTACCCAGTATACACTGTACTGTAATCATGACCACTGAGTGCGTATACATGCAGTTCAGTATCCCGAATATGATCGGGATATTAAGTATCCCGAATTTGCGTTTGCGCATATAAACACTTCAGTATCCCGAATAAGCCCTTATTAGGGATACTGAGAAATCGGGATATGCTAGGTGGAGTTTTTCCGAAAGAAGCCGGGATACTGACGCATGTATACACCTTATCCCGAATACAGGGGCTTCCCATGGAACGCTGTTGCTGGTATCCAGGCTACACGCATTTGAAGAGAATTCTATAACGGCCAAGAATGTAGACTGGGATATAACGTTCTGTGCGCATATAAACACCTTATCCCGAATATGATCATAACCGGGATATGCCTCATATTCGGGATACTGAACTGCATGTAAACGCACTCAATGTTAGGTCCCTTCCATTCCAGAACTCGGGACATATTTGACGGCGTGTCAGGCCCGGTATGTGAATTGGCTTCACTGGACCTTCTTTCCTTCTCTGTCTCCTCTCCTCTCCTCTCCTCTCCTCTTATTCTCCCTTTTCTTCTTCCCTTCCGCCCTCCCATTTTCTCTCTTCTCTTCTCTTCTCTTCTCTTCTCTTCTCTTCTCTTCTCTTCTCTTCTCTTCTCTTCTCTTCTCTTCTCTTCTCTTCTCTTCTCTTTCTCCACTCCCGCCTCTCCTTTCCTTCATGGATCCTGTGAATTTTTTCGCTATCCTCTTCTCTCTTCTCCTCTCTCGTCCAGCGCAATCTCTGCATAATCCTTGCAGATGAAGGCAGCGTCTGGGAGATTAATGGTTGCCAGGCTAACAAGATCCTATCAGTATTAAAAAGCCACTCTCCTCTCTTCTGCTCATATCTCTCCATCTCTCTTCTCCCTCTCCTCTCCTCTCATCTCTGCTACCCTCCATCTCTCCTCTCTTCTCCTCTCCTCTCATCTCTGCTACCCTCCATCTCTCCTCTCTTCTCCTCTCCTCTTATCTTTTCATCTCCTTCCCCTCTCCTCCCACAGTCTGTCATTTCTCATCACAGTCATATTAGCCCGGACACTACTGGGTTAGAAAGAGGCAAAAGTCTAACTTTTACTACGCTTCTTTCCTCTTCCCGCCCAGCCTACTGTATCTCCCCTCATCTCTGCTCTCCTCTCCTCTTTCCCCTCTCTGCTTTATCCTCTTCTCCTCTTCCTTTGTAGTCCTATCCCTCATTTCACTTCTCCTCTCCTTTCCTTTCCTTTCCTTTCCTTTCCTTTCCTTTCCTTTCCTTTCCTTTCCTTTCCTTTCCTTTCCTCTCCTCTCCTCTCCTCTCCTCTCCTCTCCTCTCCTCTCCTCTCCTCTCCTCTCCTCTCCCTTCCTCTCCTTTGATGGATGATTGCCATGGGTATTAAAAAGCTTTTTCAGTCTCTCCTCTACTCTTCTCTCTTCCGTTCTTTTTCTCATTTCTTCTCCCATCATTTCTTAGTCTCCTCACCTCTTTCCACCTCCCCCACTTTCATCTTTCCCATCATCTGCCCTATGAAGAATCTTCTCTTCCTTTACACTCCCATCATCCTCTTCTCTCCTCTACCTCAGTGGTTCTTAACCTGGGGTGCGGGCACCCCCTGGGGGTGCGCCAAAGATTTCAGGGGGTGCGCGGAATTTTGTTTGTGTTAAGGTTGCGATCAAAATTCTGCTAGCAAACATTATAATTAGGCCAAATCAAAACCATATTAAAACATATTT
>NC_085879.1:44738016-44740516 GCF_034702125.1 Engraulis encrasicolus
TGTGTTCAATAAAAAGGGAAAAGGTCATGCATTTTTGGCAGCTTGTCAGCAAATCTCATGAGCAAGTCGCTCTGTGTGTGTGTGTGTGTGTGTGTGTGTGTGTGTGTGTGTGTGTGTGTGTGTGTGTGTGTGTGTGTGTGTGTGTGTGTGTGTGTGTGTGTGTGTGTGTTTGTGTGTGTGTGTGTGTGTGTGTGTGTGTGTGTGTGTCTTTGTGTGTGTGTGCGTGTGTGTCTGTGTGTGTCTGTGTGTGTGTGTGTGTGTGTGGGACAGTAAGTGTCATCGGCGAGTGTAATTATTATTCATGCCAAACATCAAAGACACGCAAATGAAAGAGATCTCGTGTATACACGGAAGCACGGAAATGTGAGTGTGTGTGCGTGTGTGTGTGTGTGTGTGTATGTGTGTGTGGTGTGAGACAGTAAACACATGACAGTAAACAAATGAAATGTTATGACACTAGATAACTGCTGACATCACCAGGTGTTTGTGTGTGTGTGTGTGTGTGTGTGTGTGTGTGTGTGTGTGTGTGTGTGTGTGTGTGTGTGTGTGTGTGTGTGTGTGTGTGTGTGTGTGTGTGTGTGTGTGTGTGTGTGTGTGTGGTGTGTGTGTGTGTTGTGTGTGTGTGTTTGTGTGTGTGTGTGTTTGTGTGTGTGTGTGTGAGTAGTAGATGTACATACTTTTATGTTGTTGCTATGTGTGTGGGAGAGTGTGCATACCGTAGGTCAATGGATTCATGCTTGTTCACGTGTGTATGCTTGTGTGCATTTGTGTGTGCGTGTGCGTGTGCGTGTGTGTGTGTGTGTGTGTGCGTGCGTGCGTGCGTGCGTGTGTGTGTGTGTGTGTATGTACGTATCAGGCAGGGCTTGACACTGGCACTAGCCAACCGGCCAAATGCTGGTGAAACTTGGCTGTGGCTAGTAGTACTTTCACTATCACTAGCCAATTTGGCTGGCAGCTTATATTCCTTGGTAACATACGCATCATAGCCTTTTTGCTGCCATTTGCCCATTGTGTATCAATTGTTTGTATTTAAGTTCAAGAAAAAGCTCAGTAACTCAGTTTCTATTTGCTTGATATACTTGCATGTAGAAAGGTATACACTCAAATTGCTTTAGAACCTCATCTTCTGAGGTTAGATGTACACGAATCATGATTAGGGGGAAAAAAACGACAGAAAATCAGTGGCTAGTGGAATATCTGAATGGCTAGTGACTTGGGAAAACCACTAGCCACAGTGGCCAGTGGGTGGAAAAGTTAATGTCAAGCCCTGGTATCTGACACTGCTACAGCCCTGTTACAATAACAAAGGCAATGCAACAGACTTATCTACATGGCTTTCATTATATTATTTAAAACATGAAACCTGTGTTTACACTTTATTTATTCATATCAGAAATTCATAACACCAATACCAACCATTTCAAGAACAACAACAACAACAATCACAAAAAGCAGCAACAGAGGAGAAGAGCCCCAGATTCTGTTCCAACGTTTGGGATTTAGACGATTATGCGCTATTTAAAGCAGGGCTATGTTTTTTAACCGAGCAGTGCCACCATTTCGCCCCAATCCGCAATACACAGACACATACACAGGCACTTGCAGGGGCACACACACACACACACACACACACACACACACACACACACACACACACACACACACACACACACACACACACACACACACACACACACACACACACACACACACACACACTTGCAGTCTCTCTATCTGTCTCTCTCTCTCTCTCATACACAGACAAACACACAGACACGCACACACGCACGCATGCAAGCAAACAAACACGCACAAGCACACGCACACGTTCACACAAACTCTCTCTCTCTCTCTCTCTCTCTCTCTCTCTCTCTCTCTCTCTCTCTCTCTCTCTCTCTCTCTCTCTCTCTCTCTCTCTCTCTCTCTCTCTCTCTCTTTCTTACACACACACACACACACACACACACACACACACACACACACACACACACACACACACACACACACACACACACACACACACACACACACACAGTAAGCGAGAAGTTAAAAATGGCTCCTAATTTGCATCCTCCCACCTCTCGTCAGCGGGAACACTCAACACTTAAACACACACACACACACACACACACAACGCTGCTAACAGAGTCCCTGGTGTGTGTGTGTGTTTATGTGTGTGTGTGTGTGTGTGTGTGTGTGTGTGTGTGTGTGTGTGTGTGTGTGTGTGTGTGTGTGTGTGTGTGTGTGTGTGTGTGTGTGTGTGTGTATGTGTGTCTGCATGTGTGCGTGTGTGCGTGCATGTGTGTGTGTGTGTGTGGGGGTGCATACATACGTATGTGTGTGTGTGTGTGTGTGTCTGTGTGTGTGTATGAGTGTGTGTGCGTGTGCGTGTTTATGTGTGCATGTCTGTTTGATACGCGAGAACACTAAACGCCTTTTATAGTGCAAACGTTTATGGGTGTAACATGGGCAAAGTGGATCAGTTGAACACGCTGTCATC
>NC_085879.1:44748016-44750516 GCF_034702125.1 Engraulis encrasicolus
GGTTCGTTTCCGACCCGGGTTCAATTCCGACCCGAGCCCTCTGCCAACCCCTTCCCATCTCTCTCTCCCAACTCTCACTTCCTGTCACCATCCTCACTGTCCTGTCGTACAAAAACTAAAAAATATAGGCGTGAAAAGCCCTGAAAGAAAAAAAAAATTGTAGGACAGGACACGATAAGACAGGAAGTCACAGGAAGTGAGAGACAGACCCATAGAGCATCGAGCACAAGCATGCGTGCACAACACATGACTGCAGTTAACAGCGGCGGCATAGTCGAGGCTTCAAATAAATGAGTGGCCAATACTACTTAGTCTTCCTGCAAAAGATTAATGTCTCTCGTGAACCCATAAAAAAGTTTTTTTTTTAAATTGAATTTTGTGTTATTGCTTCACTTTGGTCACTTTGAGGAGCAAACACAATTGGTCATTCTCATAGTCTCTTGGATGATATATTTCCAGGGGGAATTGTATTATATTATCTTCACAGCAAACATTAGTCTTGTAACTTATATTGTGTGATGTTGGAGAAAATGTAATTTTATAACTGACTGGCCATGACTGTCCTTTCTCTTTCTCTCTCAATCTCTCCCTTTTTGTCTCGTTCTTTCTCTCTCTCTCTTTCTCTCACCCATGCACGCATGCACGCACTCACACACACACACACACACACACACACACACACACACACACACACACACACACACACACACACACACACACACACACACACACACAGGGGCGCTGCCAGAAATGTTGGGCCCCATGAAATATTCGAATTTTGGGCCCCCTTAAGGGCCCCTCTCAGTGCTTGGGCCCCCTTAAGGGCTCCTATCAGTGCTTGGGCCCTTAGAATCTGTACCACTTTTCCCCCCTAGCGGCCCCCATGCACACACACACAGCTAGGCAATGTCGTTTGTAGGCCTTTTGCTGTCAAGATTGAGGCATTGGGGAGGTGGAAAACAACACTTACACAATCCCAATTCACATCACTGCCCATAAGGTAACTTTGCTTCCAATCACATTCTCAGCAGCCCCAATGGGAAGCAGTTATCGACCTGATGGCTACATACGATGCATTAGCCCAGTGTTTCTCAACAGGGGTGCCGGGACACCCTGGTGCCACGCGCCACCCTCAGGGGTGCCGCGGAAACATGGCTGATAAATAAATTATGTAGGCCTAATATAATACATATTTTTCTAAATTGATAAGTTAATGCTAGTCAGTGGAATCTTTCATCTGCCATTTACACTCAATAAAGTAAATATAGGTCGCCCAGTCAGCTGCAACTACATAGGTCGTGTGACGTCTCCAAATGTGTTACTTTTCTAAGCTTGTGTGGTATCGGATGCGATACCATGTTACAGCTTGTTGGTTTTGGGTGCCTTGAAATTTTTCATGAATTGAAAGGGTGCCTCGCCTAAAAAAAGGTTGAGAAACACTGCATTAGCCAATCAGATTGATACACCTATGTCAGTGTAGTGGGTGGAGTCTGGGTTTGTTGCCGGAGTGATAAGGATGCCATTTGCCACATTCTGATTGGTGGGCATGACTGACAATTGATACCCCACCTCTTAAGACATCACAGAAACACTGCTGCGACTTTCCTCTCTAAAGAACACTTTGGAACAATAACCTTAGACCTTGCCATCTTGCACATTGCCAACTTGCCATCTAGTTTTGTAGCAATGTAAATTAACCTGCCTAATGACAATAAAACAATCTATCCATGGTAGCACTGGTGTAACTTATGTCTTACAGAACACTTGTGTTATCCTTTTGATCCTCTACTTGCTGTATATGTAGGGTTGTGTTGGGGTTGAGCACTCTTTACTGTAACATGAGATATAAAAACATGACAACTTGGCCGAGCCTTAATGGAAATGTATAACTATTACAGAAAGAGGAGTGTTTGCCAAGAACGGTAATGTGTATGTCTGTATCCACAGTTGTCAGCTATGCTAACGTGACTAGCCTCATAACGTAACCTCATTTTCCAGGTCAGAGCACAAACATACGCTAACACATTCATGGCTGTAGAATTCTGATCTCATTTGTTCTTGTAAAACGATACTGAACCATTTCACACCTCACTTTGAGTTAAATAATTGAGTTTTCCACTGTTCTTTTAACCGTTCTCATAGTAGTTTAGTTCTGAGCTAGCAATTATCATTGAATGTTAAGGGCCAGTTAACGGCTAGCCTTTATGGTTTTTTATGAGATTGTACAGTGACAGACTTGTGACAGGAAGCGAGTTGGGAGAGAGAGATAGGGAAGGGTCGGCAAAGGACCTGAGCCGGAATCGAGCCTGTGTCTGCATGTAGTAGACGAGCGCCCTACCGTTAGCGTCACCGTAGGGCCAAAATGGGTTTATTCCTAGAAGCGGTGCAGTATGACTTTAAGCTTTAAGCTCATGGATGCACAGTACAATCACACATATTCTGTTATTCCTGAACAAAGTTCCATTGAACACATTGACAAACAAGTCACTAATAAACTTCA
>NC_085879.1:44758016-44760516 GCF_034702125.1 Engraulis encrasicolus
GGGGCCACACTGAACTCAACCCATGACGCAGCTGTGAGCAACAGGCGCAATAGGGGCCATACTGAACTCAACCCATGATGCAGCTGTGAGCAACAGGCGCAATAGGGGCCATACTGAACTCAACCCATGACGCAGCTGTGAGCAACAGGCGCAATAGGGGCCATACTGAACTCAACCCATGACGCAGCTGTGAGCAACAGGCGCAATAGGGGCCATACTGAACTCAACCCATGACGCAGCTGTGAGCAACAGGCGCAATAGGGGCCATACTGAACTCAACCCATGACACAGCTGTGAGCAACAGGCGCAAGAGGGGCCATACTGAACTCAACCCATGACACAGCTGTGAGCAACAGGCGCAAGAGGGGCCATACTGAACTCAACCCATGACACAGCTGTGAGCAACAGGCGCAAGAGGGGCCATACTGAACTCAACCCATGACACAGCTGTGAGCAACAGGCGCAAGAGGGGCCATACTGAACTCAACCCATGACGCAGCTGTGAGCAACAGGCGCAATAGAGCTCGAAAGTGACGTCACTTCCCCCGATTTCATGGGACCTCAACGGCGTTTTTAGCCGAAAATCGTAGCATGTAATCCAATGGCGGTATTAAAATGGCATTTCGATCCCCTTCGAGTTGTGCCACGAGCTCCATATATGTTGTTTCTGATATTTTTGCTTAATTTTTCGTATGAACCCCCAAACTTTTTAGAAAGCTGTGTTTCTTCACATTTTTCATGCCGACGTCCTCGGAACTAAACATTGATACGTCTGCATGAATAATCTTTATCTAGCCTCTTAAATAGCATATTTGTAGCCCAGCGCATATCATGACTGTGATCAGAAGATATTTACTCGCCACCATGTTGTTAGATGGTCAGCTAAGGTCCCGTGAAACGCGGAACTAAGGGGCGGGACTTTCGAGCTCTATAGGGGCCATACCTATTGAGAATCCCGCCCGACAATCCCAATTGGTTCCTCGTGTGGACTTAAGCTAAACTTGGCCAGATGATGGAAGTCAGTTTATACATGTCTCATCACACATATATAATCTGTATTGCACACATTTGCAATATGGATGTTAATCTCGTATAAAGACAATATTATTTTGAAGGTGAAATCTTTTTGGATATAGTTATGTGAGATATTAAGGTAATAACTGAAATCTCGTAATCTACTAATATAATTTACTGAAATATTTTGGGTCGGCACTCAAGGGGGTATTCAGCACTGACACCAGACAACTCTAGACGCAGATCCAGCATCATCTGTTTCTTAATTTCCACAGTGTCTCTGGACTTAAATAAATTAATAAATAAATAAATAAATAAGTAAATAAATCAAATTAAATGTCGTTTTGAATAGTGCCGCTAAGAGGTACCAGTCTACATTAGCCACTGGAACATAGTGCGAATACATTTGACTTCCTATTGCGACTGCTGTCACAACATCATCCGACTTGAACTAAATTAATGGCCACAGTTATGCCCATTAAAATGAACTCCTTCAGCACATGATGGGCTCAAACATAGTAGCAGCATCGTGGTCTTCTCCAGCTGCCTTCAACTGAGCGCATGGCTGGATTGGCCATAGGGCATACAGGGCATTTACCCGGTGGACTGTTTATGATTGTGGCCTGCTCCTCCCCTCAATGTTGTAGTATCAGTCCTCATGCCGCTACAGCACACCTCTCTGAGTCAGAATTAAATATTAATTTTGGCTGTTGATAGATGACTAAAACTGAAGAGTTCAGATGCAAAACCCCCTAAGTGCCTTTTCAGAAAATAATCTTAATTCATTTTTATTTAATACAAAGCTATCAAAATTGCCATTTTTTAAATTTTATTCATCTAATATAACTATTAATATGTATTATCAAGTACATGAATGTAAACCAAACCAACAACAGGTTTCTCTAAAAATATAAAAGTGCAGGTCTTCAGAAATGGAGTTAGGGGGTTTTGCATCTGAACTCTTCAAATGTTGCTACAGGCTTCACTGTGTCTCTCAGTGCCTGGCCTGATTTTCCCCCCCAGCCCAGCCCAGACTGAGTGCCTTTCATGACAGGATAATTTGGTGAAATAACATCAGTCTTAAGCGCAAATAAAGCTGCCCTGCTCTCTTCTTCTTCACCACCCAAGCACAGCACACAGGACCCTTCAGGACTAATCCCTTCACAGCAGGGGTCTCTATCAGTATTCATATGCAGTCACATCCCTAAGAAGTCAACTTTCCTTGACAGAGTTTAATAGTTTTCGAAGAATAAGAGAAAGAAATGGGGAGATGGGGGTTAAAGTGATACTGTCCCATTTTTGGAAATAAGCTTATTTTACACCTCCCCTTGAGTTAAATAATAGGGTTTTACCGTTCTCCTGTACTTTCAACCGTTTTCTAGTTATGACAGTGTAAATTTTACCTCCAAGCTAACAGTTAACATTGAGTCCTATGAGACCAGTTAGCCGTGAGCTGGTCTCATAGGACTCAATGTTAACTGCTGGC
>NC_085879.1:44770516-44773016 GCF_034702125.1 Engraulis encrasicolus
TAAACCTGCAGCCTTGAGGTTGCAAATCCAACACCTTAACCCACTAACGCATGAGTTGAATCTCGGGCTAAATCATGTTATCACTAGTAAAGGTAAATCATATAGCCCCCACTAATGAAGGTAAACATTATATTACCTCCATCAGTGAAAGTAGCCTTTACCTTTCAAGGCACCACGGTCACCACAGGGAATCATGGTGCCTTGTTAGACACACCACTGCGGCAGGATTTGAACTTGCAACCTTGCGGCTACAAACATCCGGCAACAACCTTAACATGCAATAAACCAGCAACAACCTTAACCCATTAAGACTATATCATAACCTTACTGTCACATTCATTGTAATGACCAAGTTTTAATGAGCTGCTTAAGAGTCAGTAATGTTATAGTCATAGCAATGTTGTAATGATGTAGTTGAGTGCACAATATTAACCTGCAAACAACCTTCGAAAACCTAACCTTAACCTGCAAACAACCCTAAACAATTAACCCACGACCTGCGAAAGCTTCCTTCCCTATCCCAGGTATTGGACCTGATTGCCTCATACATAACATCAGCTCAACGATATAAGTCTCTAGCCTGGTTCACACCAGACGGTGTATGTGTAGCTTCGGCGCCCCCTGGCGGAGCAGAGCTTCACAGACTACCGTCTGGTACACAGCCACAGAGCACGCTCCGTCTCCAACCAGAAAATAGGCTGAGAATTTATTGCTTCAAAATCAACGGTAACTCACATTGAGGAGTCACAAGACAGATTAGAGACTATATTGACACTTTAAAGATTAACAGGAAGGTTTTTGAAGGAATTTGTTGGTGAGGAGGCCGTGCAGAAGCAATAAATTCTCAGCCTATTTTCTGGTTGGAGACGGAGCGTGCTCTATGGCTGTGTACCAGACGGTAGTGTGTGAAGCTCTGCTCCGCCAGGGGGCGCCGAAGCTACACATACACCGTCTGGTGTGAACCAGGCTAATAAGTCTCACCTTTCATACCGAATTTGGAGCGTCGTCCGTACTTGTTGATGAGGACGAAGATGACGATGAGGAGGACACAGGCGAAGCCGGCCAGACCCACAGCTATCGACACCTGAGGGGGACAGGAAAGATGATATCACGATACACAGTAATGTAATGTATAATATGATATATTGCAGGGGATTCCCAAACTGTGGTGCGTGCACCCCTGGGGGTGTCACAAGGGGGTGAATAGAGCAATGGTGAAAACAAAGGAAATACACCCTCCACGCTTCTAATTTGACAATCCGGTGCAACCAGAGCAGGACTAAAACATAAGCAAAAAGGGAAAGAAATCTGGTGCCACACGGATGTCTATTTTCTGTTATTTATTCTTTCAGTGCCTTAAGACTAACGTTTCGACATGCGTCTTCATCAGAGTCCTCCTCCTACCTAGAGCAATGGTGGATATGTGTGTTTTTTGTCCAACATTAATGAATGTCAGGTAGTTTTAATTGTTTGATGAATTGTATGCTGGAAGGATCTATATGAAGTGTAAGTTATAACTCCTAGACTTAATGCAACAAGTTCCAATGTAATGATGGCAGAAAAAAAAAACATCAGGTCAATTGGAAATGAGGATTGCCCAAAATGTGCGGTTGTGCAAAATTCGCTTAGGGGGTGCGCAAACCACATTGAAATGTAAAAAGGGGGTGCGCAGGGGGAAAAGTTTGGGAACCGCTGATATATAATATACACAGCAATATCATGTAACCCGACCAGACCTACAGCTGTCGACACCTGACAGGGACAGGTCAGACTATATGATATACAAGTAGTATAATTTACAGCCAAATAACAAGCTGAAAACGAGGTGTGTGTGTGTGTGCAACATGATCTCCAAAAAATCTGTGCTCCTGGACACGGATGTTAAGGACACAAAATCCGTGTCCAGGAGCACGGATTTTGCCAAAATTCCGTGCTCCTGGACACGGAATTGTTTTCCGTGCTCCTGGACACGGAATTGCTTGAAGTGCTTTCTATAGGCTATTTCCACAGTCTTGTGTTTTCTCAGGATTTTTCTAATTTCAAATATTTTGTCTAAAAAAAAAAACATTTCTTACTGACAGGTTAGGGTTAGGGATTGTTTTGGTCTGGGCACAGCTAGTTTTCTTTTATTCATTATATAAATTTGATAGCCTAGCAACCAACTGGAAAAGGTATTTCTCAAAAATATGTCTTTAATGACAGGTTAAGGTTAGGGAATGTTTTGGTCAGGGCACAACTTAAATTGCTACAGCATTATTTTGTTTAGGATTAGCATTTGGTATGCATTTTCTAATGATAGAGTTAACACAGTGCTGTGGTAATAACCTATAGAAAGCACTTCCGTGTGCCCATCACGGAAAACAATTCCGTGTCCAGGAGCACGGAAAACAATTCCGTGTCCAGGAGCACGGAATTTTGGCAAAATCCGTGCTCCTGGACACGGATTTCGTGTCCTTAACATCCGTGTCCAGGAGCACGGAATTTTTGGAGATCAGGCTGG
>NC_085879.1:44778016-44780516 GCF_034702125.1 Engraulis encrasicolus
TGTATGTGTTAGGGCAGTCATGGGTGAGCGGTTAGGGTGTCAGACTTGCATCCCAGAGGTTGCCGGTTCGACTCCTGACCCGCCAGGTTGGTGGGGGGGTAATCAACCAGTGCTCTCCCCCATCCTCCTCCATGACTGAGGTACCCTGAGCATGGTATCGTCCCACCGCACTGCTCCCCATGGGGCGCCACTGAGGGCTGCCCCCTTGCACGGGTGAGGCATAAATGCAATTTCGTTCACTTTCACGCTTTCACGCTTTCACTTTCTTTCACTTTCATATAAAATATCCTTTATCTTCTGACAAAGCCTTGTGGTCCAAATGTATCCTGTTTCAGAGGTGTTGCTATGTCAAAGTTGCAGTAACTACAATATCCAACTCAATACCACAACTTTTAAGGCCTTTTTCTCAGTTTCAATGTTGGCTTTTTCACTGCGCTTTGCCTTTGTAGGGCAGAAACGATTAACCTGTTAAGACACAGCCTTATAAATTTGCTGGGTAACACTTTATTTTAGGTACACATCTATTAGCACTAATACATACAATGTCCCTGTATAAGTAACTTGTAAGGCATGTACTAAGCAAACTAAATTGGTAATAAATCCCTTATTGTGCATGAACAAGACATTTGCGAATACATGCCTAACAAATGTTTAATTTCGCTTTGTACATGCCTTACCAGTTACTTATACAGGCACATTGTATGTATTAGTGCTAATAGATGTATCCCTAAAATAAAGTGTTACCATTTTCTGTTACCAAGATGGCAATGACCAAGTCGTAGTGCATTACTAAAAGCCCTGTGTTATGTCATAGTATTGCAGTACTATGGTACTTAACTATTCAATGGCTAGCTATTACAGTGTGCCACTGGAGGTACAACGTGCATTAAAGTCAGTGGTGTGGTCTACTTTTTTATGGTGAGTATACTGTATATTTGAGATTTTTAGAAGTGGGTATACTGTATATAATTGTGCTATTCAAAACAATGGATCAATCAATTTTAAGTGGTTATACTGAAATCCCTGAATTTTAGAAGTGGGTATACTCTGTATACCCGCGTTCTACGTAGACTACACCACTGATTAAAGTGGTTAATGAAAAAAAATGTAAACTCACCAGGCCCCTCCGGACCAAGTCGTATTGCATTACTAAAAGCCCTGTGTTATGTCATAATAGTGTAGTACTAAGGTACTTAACTATTCAATGGCTATTACAGTGTGCCACTGGAGGTACAACGTGCATTAAAGTGGTTAATGACAAAAAAATAGTCATCTCACCAGGCCCCTCGGGACCCTCGTCGAAAGGGGGCGGTTCCAGAAAGTGTCCGTAGACGGTCTTGTTGACGGTGCCCAGCGAATTGGAGGCCACCAGCGTGTAGTTGCCGTTGTTGAGGTGCGTGGGGTTGCGGAAGCTCAGGCAGCCCTCCAGGAAGTCCCGGTACGGCTCGGCGTAGAGCTCCACGCGGATGAAAGGCGAGATCAGGATCTCCTTGCCCCGGTGGAACCAGCGCAGGTTGGGCTGCGGCTGCCCGCGCACGCTGAACTCCATGCAGGACTCGTGGCCGTGCTCGGGCTCGGCCAGCTTCAGGATCACTGGAGGATCTATGGAGGAGAGACATGGGACATTATGTAGGTTTAGATATACATAAAGACATGCTGACTCTATGCAGGACTCGTGCCCGTGCTTCAGGATCACTGGAGGATCTATGGAGGAGACCAGAGGAGATTCTAGGATCAGATGGGGCCCCAAGCAAAAATGCAAAAGAATGAACATTTGAACCAAAATCGCCACACCTGTGGTAAAGTGTGGGCTGTTATTCACTATCTAGGGGCTTGGGGGCCCCAAGCGGCTGCCTGCCTTGCCTGGTGGCAAGATGCGCCTCTGGAGGAGACATGGGACATTATGTAGGTTTAGATATACATAAAGACATGTAGAGAGAAGAGTTCATCCAGGCACTCCAAAATAAGGTGTCCAAACGGGAAGTTAAATTAAAAAGCCTTTATTGGTACTGGGCTGGATTTTGGCTTTTTAATGTAACCCCAGCCCAGTACCATTAAAGGCTTTTTAATGTAACTTCCCGTTTGGACACCTTATTTTGGAGTGCCTGGATGAACTCTTCTCTCTACATGAACTGATCCCCGATATCCAAGAGCACCCAACAAACTTGAATGAACACACTGAAGACTGCTTGAGCTTCAACCCACCTGTGTGCTTTTCATACATGAAGACATGAAGAGTTCAGATGCAAAACCCCCTAAGTGACTTTTCAGAAAATAATCTTAATTCATTTTTATTTAATACAAAGCTATCAAAATTGCATATTTTTTAATTTTATTTATTTAATATAACTATTTATATGTATCATCGAGTACATGAATGTAAACCAAACCAACAACGGGGTTCTCTAAAAATACAGAAGTGCAGGTCTTCAGAAATGTTAGGGGGTTTTGCATCTGAACTCTTCACATGCTGACTCCATGTAAATACGTGCTGAACTCC
>NC_085879.1:44788016-44798016 GCF_034702125.1 Engraulis encrasicolus
TAAGTGGGTATACTGAAATCCCTGAAATTAAGAAGTGGGTATACTCCGTATACCTGCGTTCTATGTAGACTACACCACTGCTCCTGTCATCTCTACCCTCCCTATTTCCATCCATCCCTCTCTTCCTACTCCCCTCTCCCCCCTCCCCCCTTCTTCCATCTACCTCCCACCAACTCTCTTTACCCTTTCTCTCTCTCTATCCCTGCCTTCACCCATCCATCCGTCTCCTCCTACCTCCTCCATCCATCACTCCTTGTCTCCCTCCCTTCCTCCTTCTCTTCCTCTCGTCATCTCTCTCTCCCTCCACTTCTCTACTTCCCTTCATCCACCCCTCTCCTCCTCCATCTCCCCCTCCCTCCATCTCTCCATCCCTACTCCCCTCCATATCTCCCCACTTGCATCCATCCTCCTCACTTCCAACATTCATCCCTTTCTCTATCTTCATCTCTCTCTCTCCCTCCTTTCATCTCTCCCTCCCTATTTCCCTATCTCTCTACTCCTCTGTATCCATCTCTCCTCTCCTCCTACAGCAGATGTGGGCAATCTCAGGCCCGGGGGCCACATGCGGACCGCTCGGCCATTTCATGCAGCCCTCAGAGGCTTTCCAAGAAAAAAAAATGCAGATTCATATAGTCACTCATTCTTAAATGGGCTACCTAAAACAAGGGTCTGGGAACCTAAGATTACTAAAAGTCTACATCTAGATACAGTTAGCAGGAATGACATAACTGACAATGGTGTAATTATGTTGGCGTACACCATTTCTTATCATTGACACGGGCAAGTTACCTACGACATCCAGCCCTTTGGTCAACTTTCTAAACCCAATGCGGCCCTTGGGCCAAAATAATTGCCCACCCCTGTCCTACATCCTGGCTGTCAGGCTGTTTTCTCTCACAGAGCTTGCCACACCTGCAACACAATTCCCAGTAAAATTAGAGAACTGCTAACAGTAAACTCTTTTAGTAAACAGTTATAATTATGGCTACTGGATTATCAATGCTGTCAACATAATCTTACATAGGTAGTACTGTCAGCTGTTTAACTTATTTGGGTATTGTATTTTGTAAGTGCATTTTGTATTATATATGTTAAAATGTGTGTGTTTTTTTTACTCTTTTTTTACAACAGTGTGCAATAACTGTGTATTTTAGTTTTGTTTTAACTTTGTCTTTTTTAAGGAACATCAAATCTGTCAAGGGACAAAAGACGGAAATTAGCCTATTGGCTACAATCTTTTATATTATTTTTGTGTTTAAATGCTGGCAATATATGCAGTCCCTTTCTTAAATAAATAAACGTGTATAAACTGCTACATGCCTATCTCTCTCTCTTCATCCCTCTGCACTCTCCGTTCCTCACCATGCCACCATCAACACATCTGTAGACAGCTAAAGGGCTCTTGCTCCCATTTTCTCTCTACCTATCCCTCTCTCAAACCCTTCACCCTTTTCTCTCTCACTCTCTCTCATTCTCCCTCCCCCTCTCCCTCCCTCCCTCTCTCCCTCCGTCTCTATTACTGTCTCCCACTCCCTTTCTTTCCACCCTAAGCACATCTGTATGCAGCATAGAGCCTATCACTCTATCCACCTCCAACCCCCCCTTCTATCCTCCTCTCTACCCCCACCCTCTCTCTCTCTCTCTCTCTCTCTCTCTCTCTCTCTCTCTCTCTCTCTCTCTCTCTCTCTCTCTCTTTGTCTGTATTCCATGCCGAGCACATCTGTAGGCTACTATTGCATCCTCCAGAGCAAACAATCAGCCGGATCCACCTGGGAGCAGCGACACGAAATAAATAAACAAAAGGGAAGAAAAAAAACGAATGAATGCCAGAATGAAAGAGAGAAAGAAAGACAGATCCAAAATACCGAAAGAAAGAAAGGATGAACAAAGTCAGGAAGACTGGCATTTACATTGCTTTTCCAAGTGTAAAGAGGGGTTGATCTTTCCCACCATGAGTGAGAGAAAGACACAAACAAAACTAAGAAAAGAAAAGGCAGAGAAAATAGAATGAAAGAAAAGAAAAGAAAAGAAAAGAAAAGAAAAGAAAAGAAAAGAAAAGAAAAGAAAAAGACGATAAGGACAAAAGACACTCACACCAAACCTCCGGGTGTATGAGGGCATTGATCATTCCCACCACAAGAGCAAGAAAGAAAGAAAAAAATACATAAACAAAGGAAGGAAGAAAGAAAGAAAAAAAGAAAGAAAGTAAGAGCCCACCATGAAAGAAAGAAAGAAAGAAAGAAAGAAAGAAAGAAAGAACTAGAAATGCATTCTCACAGAAAATGCTGGAAGCGGGCTTGCCTTTTGGGGCAGAGATGAAACAAAGTACTATTGAGAAAACAAAGCTAAAAGAAATCTTGGAAAAACTCCATCCACCCAGTCAGAAGTTATGGGCCAAACAATTCAGCCATCTTGGATTCAGCCATCTTGAAAGTGTAGTAGCTCTGCGTTTTGGGGATATACTAAATGACATACATGGTATTTTAAGTTGGCTAAGGAACACTGCATATGATATAATTTTGAAAATCAACATGGCTTTGAGCGGGATTCGAACTCACAACCTCCATATCTGTAATCCAGCCCCTTTGCCATTGACATTAAATGACATACAATACATGATATTTGAAGTTGGCTAAGGAACACTGCATATGATATCATTTTGAAAATCAACATGGCTTGGACTGGGGTTCGAACCCCCAACCTCCATATCTGTAATTCAGCACATTTGCCATTGATGATATATGACATACATGGCATTTTAAGTTGGCCAAGGAACACTGCATATGATATAATTTTGAAAGTCAACATGGCTTTGACTGGGATTCGAACCCCCAACCTCCATATCTGTAATCCAGCACATTTGCCATGCATACTAAATGACATACATGGCATTTTAAGTTGGCCAAGGAACACTGCATATGATGTAATTTTGAAAATCAACATGGCTTTGACTGGGTTTCGAACCCCCAACCTCAATATCTGTAATTCAGCACATTTGCCATCCATACTAAATGATATACATGGCATTTTAAGTCGGCCAAGGAACGCTGCATATGATATAATTTAGAAAATCAACATGGCTTTGGGTGGGTTTCGAACCCTCAACCTCCATATCTCTAATGCAGCGGCATGCATTACCACTAAGCCAAACAGCTAATTGTCATGCATAGTCCAGCAAGACTATATTACATTGCATTGCAGAGCTGAACAATAGACTTCTAGAATGCTTGCTTGCACCTGCTCGTTAAGAATGGAATCTTGAGACAGTGACAGTTGAAATGGAATCCTTCACTGGCTGCACCTGTTGTGATTGACTGAAAGACAGTTAGTATTGAGCTCTAAACTGGGGAGAAAATGAGAATGAGTTTTTTGTCTTTACAACATCGTTGTAAAAAAACTAAAAGGAGTTGGCACGTGTCCTTTTCACAGATCGGAGTCATGCTTGTGATCTCTCTAACAGTCTTTGAATGAAGTTTATAGGTTAATTTTTTCAGGCACAAATGGACCTCCGTGTGGGACATGCGCTGATCTCTTGAAAAATGCCCTTTTCGAAAGACTGGGATTCTCCATAGAGCCAGGCCTGTTTTTTTTACAAACCTGCCATTTAAAAAGTATTGGGATTTGGGAGATGAAACTTTGACAATTTGGAGACATCCCATAGAGCTCGCTACCAACGCATCAACTAAACTTCTAGGTGAAAGTGTTGATGTTTTATGACCGCAAAAGCCTCCTACACTCTAATCTCTAGAGTGGCGGAACCTTGGTTCATGGAGGTTCCACCACTGTTTCCAATGGGGACCCAGGCTTTAACAAAATCGCCAAAAACGGGAAAACGACAAGAGACACGGAGAAGCCTATAACTATACGCGATCTCCAAGCCGAGCCGGTCGTTTTAGTGTTTGAACGGTGTCTCTATCTCGAAAGGCCTAGGAGGAGATCCATTTTCTATTTTACTGCTGCCCTGCACAAGACCAATAACTAGAAATGCATTCTCACAGAAAATGCTGGAAGCGGGCTTGCCTTTTGGGGCAGAGATGAAACAAAGTACTATTGAGAAAACAAAGCTAAAAGAAATCTTGGAAAAACTCCATCCACCCAGTCAGAAGTTATGGGCCAAACAATTCAGCCATCTTGGATTCAGCCATCTTGAAAGTGTTGTAGCTCTGCGTTTTGGGGATATACTAAATGACATACATGGTATTTTAAGTTGGCTAAGGAACACTGAGTATGATATAATTTTGAAAATCAACATGGCTTCGAGCGGGATTAGAACTCACAACCTCCATATCTGTAATACAGCCCCTTTGCGATTGATATTAAATGACATACAATACATGATATTTGAAGTTGGCTAAGGAACACTGCATATGATATAATTTTGAAAATCAACATGGCTTTGACTGGGCTTCGAACCCCCAACCTCCATATCTGTAATTCAGCACATTTGCCATGCATGCTAAATGACATACATGGCATTTTAAGTTGGCCAAGGAACACTGCATATGATATAATTTTGAAAATCGACATGGCTTCGACTGGGGTTCGAACCCCCAACCTCCATATCTGTAATTCAGCACATTTGCCATCGATACTTAATGACATACATGGCATTTTAAGTTGGCCAAGGAACACTGCATATGATATAATTTTGAAAATCAACATGGCTTTGACTGGGTTTCGAACCCCCAACCTCAATATCTGTAATTCAGCACATTTGCCATCCATACTAAATGATATACATGGCATTTTAAGTTGGCCAAGGAACACTGCATATGATATAATTTAGAAAATCAACATGGCTTCGGGTGGGATTCGAACCCTCAACCTCCATATCTCTAATGCAGCGGCATGCATTACCACTAAGCCAAGCAGCTAATTGTCATGCATAGTCCAGCAAGACTATATTACATTGCATTGCAGAGCTGAATAATAGACTTCTAGAATGCTTGCTCGCACCTGCTCGTTAAGAATAGAATCTTGAGACAGTGACAGTTGAAATGGAACACTTCATTGGCTGCACCTGTTGTGATTGACTGAAAGACAGTTAGTATTGAGCTCTAGACAGGGGAGAGGATGAGAATGAGTTTTTTGTCTTTACAACATCGTTGTAAAAAAACTAAAAGGAGTTGGCACGTGTCCTTTTCACAGATCGGAGTCATGCTTGTGATCTCTCTAACAGTCTTTGAATGAAGTTTATAGGTGAAAGGGTTCAGGCACAAATGGACCTCCGTGTGGGACATGCGCTGATCTCTTGAAAAATGCACTTTTCAAAAGAATGGGATTCTCCATAGAGCCAGGCCTGTTTTTTTTACAAACCTGCCATTTAAAAAGTATTGGGAGTTGGGAGATGAAACTTTCACAATTTGGAGACATCCCATAGAGCTCGCTAACAACGCGTCAACTAAACTTCTAGGTGAAAGTGTTGATGTTTTATGACCGAAAAAGCCTCCTACACTCTAATGTCTAGAGTGGCGGAACTGTCGTTCATGAAGGTTCCACCATGGTTTTCAATGGAGACCCAGGCTTTAACAAAAATGCCAAAAACGGGAAAACGACAAGAGACATGGAGAAGCCTATTAGTGTACGCAAGCTCCAAGCCGAGCCGGTCGTTTTAGTGTTTGAACGGTGTCTCTATCTCGAAAGGCCTAGGAGGAGATCCATTTTCTATTTTTACTGCTGCCCTGCACAAGACCAAGCTATAATAATAACTAGAAATGCATTCTCACAGAAAATGCTGGAAGCGGGCTTGCCTTTTGGGGCAGAGATGAAACAAAGTACTATTGAGAAAACAAAGCTGAAATAAATCTTGGAAAAACTCCATCCACCCAGTCAGAAGTTATGGGCCAACCAATTCAGCCATCTTGGATTCAGCCATCTTGAAAGTGTTGTAGCTCTGCGTTTTGGGGATATACTAAATGACATACATGGTATTTTAAGTTGGCTAAGGAACACTGCATATGATATAATTTTGAAAATCAACATGGCTTCGAGCGGGATTCGAACTCACAACCTCCATATCTGTAATCCAACCCCTTTGCCATTGATATTAAATGACATACAATACATGATATTTGAAGTTGGCTAAGGAACACTGCATATGATATCATTTTGAAAATCAACATGGCTTCGACTGGGGTTCGAACCTCCAACCCCCATATCCCTAATTCAGCACATTTGCCATTCATACTAAATGACATACATGGCATTTTAAATTGGCCAAGGAACACTGCATATGATATACTTTTGAAAATCAACATGGCTTTGACTGGGATTCGAACCCCCAACCTCCATATCTGTAATCCAGCACATTTGCCATGCATACTAAATGACATACATGGCACTTTAAGTTGGCCAAGGAACACTGCATATGATGTAATTTTGAAAATCAACATGGCTTTGACTGGGTTTCGAAACCCCCACCTCAATATCTGTAATTCAGCACATTTGCCATCCATACTAAATGATATACATGTATGGCATTTTAAGTCGGCCAAGGAACGCTGCATATGATATAATTTAGAAAATCAACATTGCTTCGTGTGGGTTTCGAACCCTCAACCTCCATATCTCTGATGCAGCAGCATGCATTACCACTAAGCCAAGCAGCTAATTGTCATGCATAGTCCAGCAAGACTATATTACATTGCATTGCAGAGCTCAACAATGGACTTCTAGAATGCTTGCTCGCACCTGCTCGTTAAGAATGGAATCTTGAGACAGTGACAGTTGAAATGGAATCCTTCACTGGCTGCACCTGTTGTGATTGACTGAAAGACAGTTAGTATTGAGCCTTTAACAGGGGAGAAAATGAGAATGAGTTTTTTGTCTTTACAACATCGTTGTAAAAAAACTAAAAGGAGTTGGCACGTGTCCTTTTCACAGATCGGAGTCATGCTTGTGATGTCTCTAACAGTCTTTGAATGAAGTTTATAGGTTAAATTTTTCAGGCACAAATGGACCTCCGTGTGGGACATGCGCTGATCTCTTGAAAAATGCACTTTTCCAAAGACTGGGATTCTCCATAGAGCCAGGTCTGTTTTTTTTACAAACCTGCCATTTAAAAAGTATTGGGAGTTGGGAGATGAAACTTTCACAATTTGGAGACATCCCATAGAGCTCGCTAACAACGCGTCAACTAAACTTCTAGGTGAAAGTGTTGATGTTTTATGACCGAAAAAGCCTCCTACACTCTAATCTCTAGAGTGGCGGAACCTTGGTTCATGGAGGTTCCACCACTGTTTCCAATGGGGACCCAGGCTTTAACAAAATCGCCAAAAACGGGAAAACGACAAGAGACACGGAGAAGCCTATAACTATACGCGATCTCCAAGCCGAGCCGGTCGTTTTAGTGTTTGAACGGTGTCTCTATCTCGAAAGGCCTAGGAGGAGATCCATTTTCTATTTTACTGCTGCCCTGCACAAGACCAATAATAACTAGAAATGCATTCTCACAGAAAATGCTGGAAGCGGGCTTGCCTTTTGGGGCAGAGATGAAACAAAGTACTATTGAGAAAACAAAGCTAAAAGAAATCTTGGAAAAACTCCATCCACCCAGTCAGAAGTTATGGGCCAAACAATTCAGCCATCTTGGATTCAGCCATCTTGAAAGTGTTGTAGCTCTGCGTTTTGGGGATATACTAAATGACATACATGTTATTTTAAGTTGGCTAAGGAACACTGCATATGATATAATTTTGAAAATCAACATGGCTTCGAGCGGGATTAGAACTCACAACCTCCATATCTGTAATCCAACCCCTTTGCCATTGATATTAAATGACATACAATACATGATATTTGAAGTTGGCTAAGGAACACTGCATATGATATCATTTTGAAAATCAACATGGCTTCGACTGGGGTTCGAACCTCCAACCCCCATATCCCTAATTCAGCACATTTGCCATTCATACTAAATGACATACATGGCATTTTAAGTTGGCCAAGGAACACTGCATATGATATAATTTTGAAAGTCAACATGGCTTTGACTGGGATTCGAACCCCCAACCTCCATATCTGTAATCCAGCACATTTGCCATGCATACTAAATGACATACATGGCATTTTAAGTTGGCCAAGGAACACTGCATATGATGTAATTTTGAAAATCAACATGGCTTTGACTGGGTTTCGAACCCTCAACCTCAATATCTGTAATTCAGCACATTTGCCATCCATACTAAATGATATACATGGCATTTTAAGTGGGCCAAGGAACGCTGCATATGATATAATTTAGAAAATCAACATGGCCTCAGGTGGGTTTCGAACCCTCAACCTCCATATCTCTAATGCAGCGGCATGCATTACCACTAAGCCAAGCAGCTAATTGTCATGCATAGTCCAGCAAGACTATATTACATTGCATTGCAGAGCTCAACAATAGACTTCTAGAATGCTTGCTCGCACCTGCTCGTTAAGAATGGAATCTTGAGACAGTGACAGTTGAAATGGAATCCTTCACTGGCTGCACCTGTTGTGATTGACTGAAAGACAGTTAGTATTGAGCCTTTAACAGGGGAGAAAATGAGAATGAGTTTTTTGTCTTTACAACATCGTTGTAAAAAAACTAAAAGGAGTTGGCAAGTGTCCTTTTCACAGATCGGAGTCATGCTTGTGATCTCTCTAACAGTCTTTGAATGAAGTTTATAGGTTAAAATTTTCAGGCACAAATGGACCTCCGTGTGGGACATGCGCTGATCTCTTGAAAAATGCACTTTTCGAAAGAATGGGATTCTCCATAGAGCCAGGCCTGTTTTTTTTACAAACCTGCCATTTAAAAAGTATTGGGAGTTGGGAGATGAAACTTTCACAATTTGGAGACATCCCATAGAGCTCGCTAACAACGCGTCAAATAAACTTCTAGGTGAAAGTGTTGATGTTTTATGACCGAAAAAGCCTCCTACACTCTAATCTCTAGAGTGGCGGAACTTTGGTTCATGGAGGTTCCACCACTATTTTCAATGGGGACCCAGGCTTTCACAAAATCGCCAAAAACGGGAAAACGACAAGAGACACGGAAAAGCCTATTAGTATACGCGATCTCCAAGCCGAGCCGGTCGTTTTAGTGTTTGAACGGTGTCTCTATCTCGAAAGGCCTAGGAGGAGATCCCTGCACAAGAACGATAATAATAATAATCAAACAGGACTTAGAGATTACTATAAACGGGCCTTGCTCTGCAAGGGCCATGCTCTGCATGGTCCTTGCTCCGCAAGCCCGCTTAATAATTAACAGGACTTAGAGATTACTATAAACGGGCCTTGCTCTGCAAGGGCCATGCTCTGCATGGTCCTTGCTCCGCAAGCCCGCTTAATAAAAGAAACAGGACTTAGAGATTACTATAAACGGGCCTTGCTCTGCAAGGGCCATGCTCTGCATGGTCCTTGCTCCGCAAGCCCGCTTAATAATGAAACAGGACTTAGAGATTACTATAAACGGGCCTTGCTCTGCAAGGGCCATGCTCTGCATGGTCCTTGCTCCGCAAGCCCGCTTAATAAACAGAAGAAACGAGAGGTGATACTTCCAGGTGTATGGATGTATTGATCATTCATACCACGATAGAAAGAAAGAAAGAAAGAAAGAAAGAAAGAAAGAAAGAAAGAAAGAAAGAAAGAAAGAATAAACAGAAGAAAAGAAGAGAGGTATACTCACACTGCACTTCCAGGTGTATGGAGGCGTTTATCATGCCAACCAGGTTCTCGGAGATGCAGGTGAGGGTGAAGCTGTTGTCTTCTCTGCTCAGGTTGAACAGCGTCAAGTTGATGGAGTGGACGTTGTTCGGGTACACGTTAGACTGCAGAGGAGACACACACATCACACACATTAGACTGCAGAGGAGACACACACATTACACACACACACACACACACATTACACACACACATTACACACAGAGATTGAAGAGGCAGCACACAGACACAGACACAGACAGAGACACAGACACAGACAAACACACACACACACACACACACACACACACACACACACACACACACA